>NW_026510892.1:45000-152723 GCF_027579735.1 Bombina bombina
CACTGACAGGTGACAGGACGACGACCGGACACAGTCACTCACTAGTCACTACTGACAGTCACAGTGACACACGCAGGATAGACTCACTCGGCAGGTACTTGCAGCAGCTCCCTCAAGCTTCACTACTGTGTACTGTTCCTGCCACTTACGCCAGTAACGCCGACGTCACTCAACAAAGATCGGCTGGCACGACCCCGGCAGCGCTGATGGTGATTGGCTGTGAAATCGGCTCCATCATAGAGGAGATTTTGAGAACCGCCTCTATTGGAGCGTGGTATGGGCCCGGTGAGATACCACTGGGTGGCGCTAAGCTAAGAACAGTATCAGAAACCATGTTGCGCAATTAATGGAGGGCAGCAGAACGGCTCACTGAATCCTAATTGCGCAACATGGATGATTCATTTTTGGGATGGTTTGTTGGGATGGGATTGCATCTGGTGGCAGCCGGGGGGCATTGTACCTGTGGGGGGGCGTGGTCAAAAATGTAAAACCTGCCTCCCCTGCCTCCTATTACTGCACGTCACTGACAAAGACCTTAATTCCATTGAGGAGGTAAATTGTAAAAACTAAGTGATAAAAACATTTATCGCCATTAAAGTCTATGGAGAATTTTTATGACACCACCAATTTCCAAACTTTACCACCTCAATGAAAACACGGCCAAAGTATGATCTGTTGGCACCATATAGAAAAAGCACTTAAATCTGTGCTTAAAGGGACATTCTACACCAGAAATTGTATATTTAAAAAAAGATAAGTAATTCCTTTATTTACCATTCCTCAGTTTTGCATAATCAACATGGTTGTATTAATATACTTTTTACCACTGTGATTACCTTGTATCTAAGCCTCTGCAGACTGTCCCCTAACTCAGCTCTTTTGACAGACTTGCATTTTACCCAGTCAGTGCTGACTCAAAAAACTCCACAGGATTGAGCACGTTATCTAAAATAGCACACATGAACTAGCAGAGTCTTGCTGTAAAAAGCTATAAAAATGCACTAACAGATTAAAGAAATTAGCATATGTGCCTATCTAAGTTTAGCTTTCAACAAAGAATACCAAGAGAACAAAGCAGATTTGATGATAAAAGTAAATTTGAAAGTTGCTAAAAATTGCATGTCCTATCTGAATCATGAAAGTTTAATTTTAACTTTACTTTAATCCGTTAGCGACCAGACCATTTTTCAATTTTCTTACCGTTAGGGACCAGGACTATTTTTACATTTCTGCAGTGTTTGTGTTTAGCTGTAACTTTCCTCTTAGTCATTTACTGTACCCACACATATTATATACTGTTTTTCTCGCCAATAAATAGACTTTCTAAAGATACCATTATTTTCATCATATCTTATAATTTACTATAAAAAAAATGATAAAATTAAAAAAAAAAAAAAATGGAAAACACACACACACTTTTTCTATCTTTGACCCCCCAAAATCAGTTACATATCTACAACCACCAAAAAAACACCCATGCTAAATAGTTTCTAAATTTTGTCATGAGTTTAGAAATTCCCAATGTTTACATGTTCTTTGCTTTTTTTGCAAGTTATAGGGCAATAAATAAAAGTAGCACTTTGCTATTTCCAAATCATTTTCTTATTTAAGACACGATGAGTCCACGGATCATCTTAATTCACCTCCTGGTCAGCAGGAGGGGGCAAAGAGCACCACAGCAGAGCTGTTAAATAGCTCCTCCCTTCCCTCCCACTCCAGTCATTCTCTTTGCCTACGTTAGTTATAGGAAGAGGTAAAGTGAGGTGTTAGCATTGATTCTTCAATCAAGCGTTTATTATTTTTAAAGTAGTGCAAGATTGTGCTGCTTTGTCCTGGGGTATAGCCATAGTCCATATCAGTCTCTTCAGTAGAGTCTTGGTGGCTTTAGAGCAATGGGAAATAGTGGGACATAATTCTCACTGTGCCTCCCATATTTCTTGCTGCCCTATGTCCTTTAGTCTGAGGTAATCTTTAACTCAGCATTTTATTCTCCTCAGGTCGATGTGAGGGATCGGACCTCTCAAAGCTGAGAGCTGCCGTGCTGCCAGGCAGAAGTCAAGGTAAGTTCTACCTTAAGTTTTCTGGGAGAAAGGACACAGAAATTTAATAAGCACATTGGATACTTAGAACATAAGGGGCTCTTTATTAATGTAGCGTTTTATGTTGGGACATTAAACGTTTTTCAGGAGGGAAAAACGATTTAGGCAGTATTATATGCCAAGGCACTGGGGCTAAAGGGGTTAAGCTGCACTTTAATGGCTACGGTGGTTTCACTTGATTATAGTATGGAGCGGCATAGGTCATGCCCACGATGGGCGGTCCTTCCGGTTTTTGCGCGCCACTCTGTAGCACTTCAGTTAATAGAGAAGTTGAGGGAAGTATGCATTAGAGAAAATCAGTCCAAGAATTTGACCGGTCGGTTCTGGAGTCACATGGAGAACATGCATTGCTAGTACAGACACGGTCTTCTACGGTTATAACAGCTGTTGTTGTCATTTCAAATGGATCGTCTGCAAACAGGATAAAAGAGTCTCATAACGATCTTCAGTGAGGTAGGAGCACTTCAGCAGAGTGCTGAGGTGCAGAGGTTGGATTTTGTATTGTTTTTTTTTGCAATGTAAGAAAACAATATTTAAACTGTCAGTATGCAAAAAAAGAAAAAGGACCGTTTTGTATTTAAAGAGACAGTAACTTTTTTTTTTAAGTTCATTTTTCCAAATAATTTTGATAACTTTTTCTTTATTAATTGGAAAATTGTGTGCAAGCATGGATCAAGGGGACTTGCAAGATGTCACCTGTGCTTTATGTTTTGATGCTAATGTGGATCCACCAATCCCTTTCTGTCCTTCATGTGTTCAAAGGACTTTGAGTTATAGGGATAAGATTTTTTTCAGAGCCAGTCTCTTCTAAGGCAGATGTTGTCCAAGAGTCTAATGATGAGGGTCAATATATGCTGCAGCTTTCTCTCCAAGCACTGCACAAGCAGTGCCCTGCACTTCTGCTATAGCTCCCGCTGGAGTTACTTTCAAAGACATTGCTTCTCTCATGTCTTCTACAATTTCTGATGCATTGTCTGCTTTCCCAATGTTGCAGGGCAAGCATTAGAGGAAAACCAGACATTCAGTTAGTTCTGAAGCAATTGTTGCAGTTTCGGAGGTACCCTCCCAAGGCCATGAAGAGGAGGGTACTGCTGTTTCATCTGCGTGTGAAATCTCAGATTCAGAAGGTTCATTGCCTCTGACGGACTCAGACGTTGTAACTTTTAGGTTTAAGTTAGAACACCTCCGTCTGCTACTCAGGGAGGTTTTGGTTATTTTAGACGACTGTGACTCCACAGTTGTGGTTGCCCCTGCGAAGTCTAGTAAATTTGACAGATATTTCGAAGTTCCTTCTTACTCAGATGTATTTCCGGTTCCAAAGCGAGCTTCGGAGATCGTTACTAAGGAGTGGGAGAGACCAGGCATTCCCTTTTCTCCCTCCCCTATTTTTAAGAAGATGTTTCCCATAGCTGACTCTTGCAAGGAGGCTTGGCAAACAGTTCCTAAGGTGGAAGGAGCTATTTCCACCTTAGCCAAAAGAACCACTATTCCCATAGAGGATAGTTGTGCTTTCAAAGACCCTATGGACAAGAAGTTAGAGGGTTTACTTAAAAGGATTTATGTTCACCAGGGTCTGCTATTACAGCCTGCGGCGTGTATTGCTACAGTTAGTAGTGCAGCAGCATATTGGTTTGATGCTTTGTCCGAGTCTCTCAGGACTGAGACTTCTTTGGAGGAGATCCAAGACAGGATAAAAGCTCTGAAGCTAGCTAATGCTTTTATTATGGACGCTTCGCTTCAAATTATCAAGCTGGCAGCTAAGAGTTCGGGTTTCTCTATCCTAGCCCGCAAAGCCTTATGGTTAAAACCTTGGTCTGCGGACATGTCATCTAAGTCTAAGCTTTTAGCGATTCCTTACAAGGGGAAGACCTTGTTTGAACCTGGCCTGACTGAAATTATCTCTGATATTACGGGAGCTAAGGGTCATCTCCTTCCTCAGGATAAGAGAAACAAACAAAAGGGAGTAATTTTCGTTCCTTTCGAAATTTCAAGGGAAATTCTTCCTCTTTCTCTTCTAAGCAGGAGCAATCTAAGCCTACATGGAGACCCAACCAGTCTTGGAACAAAGGTAAACAATCCAAGAAGCCCGCTATTGAATGCAAAACAGCATGAAGGGCATGCCACTGATTCGGGACCGGATCTGGTAGGGGGCAGACTTTCCACAGACCAGACAAAAGGAGAGGCGTTCTTACATTGTGTAAGAGGCCTCGTTGCCCTGGGAGTGATTGTTCCCATCCCAGTACAGGAACAGGGTCAAGGTTTTTATTCCAATCTGTTCGTGGTTCCCAAAAAGGAGGGAACCTTCAGACCAATTTTAGATCTAAAGGGTCTAAACAAATTTCTCAGGGTTCCGTCCTTCAAACTGGAAACTATTCGTTCCATTCTTCCCTTAATCCAGGAGGGTCAATTCATGACAACTGTGGATTTAAAGGACGCGTACCTACATGTCCCTATTCACAGGGATCATCACAGGTTCCTAAGATTTGCCTTCCAGGACAAACACTTGCAGATCGTGGCTCGTCATTTTCGGCCTGGCCACAGCTCTCATAATCTTCAAAGGTTCTGGGGTCTATGTTGGCGGTACTCTGGTCGCGAGGCATTGGGGTGGCACCTTAGCTGGACGACATTCTAGTCCAGGCGCCATCTTTTTAACAAGCAAGATCCCACACCGATTTAATATTATCTTTCCTGAGAACTCACGGATGGAAGGTAAATTTGGGAAAGAGTTCCCTAGTTCCAGACACAAGAGTCACTTTCTTTGGAACCATAATAGACTCCAGAAGTCAGTAAGTCAAAGATTATAGATACTGGTCTAGTTCTTCAGTCCACTCCTCCACCGTCAGTGACTCAGTGCATGGATTTAATTGGGCTGATGGTGGCGGCAATGGACATCATCCAGTTTGCTAGTTTCCATCTCAGACCTCTGCAGTTAAACATGCTCAGGCAATGGAACAGAGATTATGCAGACTTGTCTCCTCGAATAACTCTGGAGCAGGAGACAAGGGACTCTCTTCAATGGTGGTTGTCTCTGGATCATCTCTCCCAGGGGACCTGCTTTCGCAGACCATCTTTGGTGATTGTGACAACGGACACCAGCCTTCTAGGGTGGGGAGCAGTCTGGGGCTCCTTAAAGGCTCAGGGAGTTTTGACTCACTCAGAGTCTGTTCTCCCCATAAACATTCTGGAACTGAGAGTGATCTTCAATGCTCTTCTGGCCAGGCCTCAGTTAGCCTTGGTCCAGTTTATCAGGTTCCAGATGGACAACTTTACTTCAGTGGCTTACATCAATCATCAGGGAGGAACGAGGAGTTCTTTCGCGATGAAGGAGGTATCCAAGATAATTCAGTGGGCGGAGGCCCATTCTTGCTGTCTGTCGGCGATCCACATCCCAGGGGTGGACAACTGGGAGGCGGACTTCCTGAGCAGGCAGACATTTCATCCAGGGGAGTGGGAACTCCATCCGGAAGTGTTCTCTGACCTGATTCTAAAGTGGGGTCAGCCAGAGTTGGATCTCATGACATCTCGTTAGAATGTCAAGCTCCCGAGATATGGGTCGAGTTCCAGGCACCCCCAGGCAGCACTGTTAGATGCTCTGGCGGTCCCTTGGACCTTCAGTCTAGCATACATTTTTCCTCTGTTTGCTCTTCTTCCTCGGTTAATTGCTCGAATCAAACAGGAGAGGGCTTCGGTGATCTGGTGGAGATGGCATCGCTGCCACCTTGGAGACTTCCGTTGAGGAAGGACCTTCTGATTCAGGGACCCTTCCATCACCCAAATCTAGTTTCTCTGAAGCTGACTGCTTGGAGATTGAACACTTAATTTTATCCATGCAGGGGTTTTCTGATTCAGTCATAGAGACCATGATTCAGGCTTGTAAGCCTGTAACTAGGAGGATTTACCATAAGATTTGGTGTAAGGGGGGCGGAGCGAGCGGCTAACCAAGATGGTTGCATGTAACTGAAGCTCCTCACGCAGGCTGGGCAAGTTAACCCATAACCACAGACAACAACGGGGCACAGAGATATAAAACCCCTAACTGAGGACCGGAATATACAGAGAACGTTTGCTGAGATTTTGGTCCCGATCCGTATGCTATTACGGACAATATTTGAGCCGTTTACAACTGCGCCACGAGGCCTATAAGCTCCGCGATACAGTCAAGATGTAACACAGACCGCTTCAAGTCCATACACCGATCCGGCACAAATGGTTGTAAATGCTTTTCTGGGATCTCCTTTGTTCAGAAATAGCTGACATTTATGGCTTTGGCATTACTTTTTGGTAATTAGAAGGCCGCAAAATTTTACTGCGCACCATGCTTGTATTATGCCCAGCAGTGAAGGGGTTAATTAGGTAGCTTGTAAGGGGCGTGTAGGGTTAATTTTAGCTTTAGTGTAGAGATCAGCCTCCCACCTGACACATCCCACACCCTGATCCCTCCCTGACCCCTCTCAAACAGCTCTTTTCCCTCCCCCACCTTACAATTGTCGTCGCCATCTTAAGTACTGGCAGAAAGTCTGCCAGTACTAAAATAAAAAGCATTTTTTTATTTATCTGCAGTGTTGAATTTCCCCATCAGCTATCTAACCCTCCCTCTCTACCTATATGCCGCTATCTTCGGTACTGACTGCTGTCTGCCAGTACACAGTTTGCTGATTTTTTTTTTTTTTTATATATATATAAAAAAAAGTTTCTGTAGTGTAGCTGCCCCCTCAGTTCCCTACACCCTCCCAGATCCCTTTCCCAACATTTATTCCCCCTTCCCTCTCCATCCTTCTCATACATTTTACTAAATGTAGAAGGCACGCACTCCCGCACAATTGCACGCACTTAAGGGACACAGGATCCGGAACTGACTAGCGATGGGCCGCCCACCTGCCTACTTGCTATGGATCCCACCCACCAACGATCTGCACTATCGCTGGCTGATGCAGAGAGGGCCACAGAGTGGTTCTCTCTTCACTGATGAGTAAAAAGGGTATTGCAGTGATGCCTCAATATCAAGGCATTACTGCAATACCCTGAGAGCATTCACAATTGCTTCCAGTGCTTGAAACCCTAGAGGATGTGCCAGTCACATCCTTGGTTGTTAACGACCATTTTTTGTAGGACATGCCTGGCACGTCCTTGGTCGTTAAGAGGTTTAAACTCTGAAAATTGTGGGTTTTCCAATCATTAGTATTTAAAAAGCACACTATAGTTTATAAACCTGACCCTGCTACATATCTGCCCCTAGTAAGTCTGAGCAGGAGTGATAAGATCATGTTAAACAATACAAGTGTTGCTAGCAAAATAGCAGTGACAACCCTTTGTCTACTCAGTAACAAGTTCCAATTGGCTTCTACAAATAAGGCAAACTATCGGCTAGATTACGAGTTTTGCGTTATGAGTGAAAAAGTTTCATAACGCTGCTTTTTCACTACCGCTGCTATTATGAGTCTTGTAGGTACAGCTGTACCGCACACTTTTTTGGCCGTCGTGCAACGTAACTACCGCAGCTTTCCAAAAGTCCTTTTTCAATGGGACTTCCATAGCGCCGGTATTACGAGTTTGCCTGTCCGGCCAAAAAGTGAGCCAAAAAGTGAGCGGTACAGTTCATAACTACAAGATCCATACCGTAAACTGAAAGTCAGTAGTTATGGCTTTTATGTTACAAAGCCATAACATAAAACTCATAACTAAAGTGCTAAAAAGTACACTAACACCCATAAACTACCTATTAACCCCTAAACTGAGGCCCTCCCGCATTGCAAAACTATAATAAAAATTATTAACCCCTAATCTGTCGCTCCAGACATCACCGCCACTATAATAAACATATTAAACCCTAAACCGCTGCACTCCCGCATGGCAAACACTAGTTAAATATTATTAACCCCTAATCTGCCGCCCCAATGTCACCGCCTCCACTATACTAAGGTTATTAACCCCTAAACCTAACCCTAAGTCTAACCCTAACTTTAATACAATTAAAATAAATCTAAATAAAAATTACTATCATTAACTAAATAATACCTATTTAAAACTAAATACTTACTGTAAAATAAACCCTAAGCTAGCTACAATATAACTAATAGTTACAGTGTAGCTATCTTAGGTGTTATTTTTATTTTACAGGTAAGTTTGTATTTATTTTAACTAGGTAGACTAGTTAGTAAATAGTTATTAACTATTTACTAGCTGCCTAGTTAAAATAAATAAAAATGTACCTGTAAAATAAAACCTAACCTGTCTTACACTAACACCTAACATTACACTACAATTAAATAAATTACATTAAATACAATTAACTAAATTTACAGAAATGATCAAATATTTAAACTAATTATAATCTTATAGCCCTATCAAAATAAAAAAGTCCCCCCAAAATAAAAAAAAACCTAGCCTAAACTAAACTGCCAATAGCCCTTAAAAAGGGCCTTTTGCGGGGCATTGTCCCAAAGAAATCATCTCTTTTACCTGTAAAAAAAATAAACAACCCCCCCAACAGTAAAACCAACCACCCACACAACCAACCGCCCAAATAAAATCCTATCTAAAAAAACCTAAGCTCCCCATTGCCCTGAAAAGGGCATTTGGATGGACATTGCCCTTAAAAAGGGCATTTAGCTCTTTTCCATTGCCCAAAGTCCCTAATCTAGAAATAAAACCCACCCAATAAACCCCTAAAAAAACCTAACACTAACCCCCGAAGATCCACTTACAGTTTTTGAAGACCGGACATCCATCCTCATCAAGCCGGGAGAAGTCTTCAACGAAGCCGGGAGAAGTCTTCATCCAAGCGGCAAGAAGTGGTCCTCCAGGCGGGCAGAAGTCTTCATCCAGACGGCATCTTCTATCTTCATCCTTCCGATGCGGAGCGGCTCCATCTTCAAGACATCCGGCACAGAGCATCCTCTTTTGTTGACGGCTACTGAAGAATGAAGGTTCCTTTAAGGAACGTCATCCAAGATGGCGTCCCTTGCATTGCGATTGGCTGATAGAATTCTATCAGCCAATTGGATAAAGACTTCTGCCCGCCTGGAGGACCACTTCTTGCCGCTTGGGTGAAGACTTCTGCCTGCTTGAAGACTTCTCCCGGCTTGATGAGGATGGATGTCCGGTCTTCAAAAACTGTAAGTGGATCTTCGGGGGTTAGTGTTAGGTTTTTTTAGGGGTTTATTGGGTGGGTTTTATTTTTAGATTAGGGACTTTGGGCAATGGAAAAGAGCTAAATGCCCTTTTAAAGGACAATGCCCATCCAAATGCTCTTTTCAGGGCAATGGGGAGCTTAGGTTTTTTAGATAGGATTTTATTTGGGGGTGGGGGGTGGTTGTGTGGGTGTTGGGTTTTACTGTTGAGGGGTTGTTTGTATTTTTTTTTATAGGTAAAAGAGCCGATTTCTTTGGGGCAATGCCCCGCAAAAGGCACTTTTAAGGGCTATTGGCAGTTTAGTTTAGGCTAGGGTTTTATTCATTTTTAGGGATTTTTTTATTTTGATAGGGCTATTAGATTAGGTGTAATTAGTTTAAATATTTGATAATTTCTTTTTTTATTTTGTGTAATTTTGTGTTTATTTTTTTGTAATTTAGTTAATTGTATTTAATTAATGTAATTTATTTAATTGTGTAATGTTAGGTGTCAGTGTAAAACAGGTTAAGTTTTATTTTACAGGCAAATTTGTATTTATTTTAACTAGGTAGCTAGTAAATAGTTAATAACTATTTACTAAATAGTCTACCTAGTTAAAATAAATACAAACTTACCTGTAAAATAAAAATAACACCTAAGATAGCTACAATGTATATTGTAGCTAGCTTATGGTTTATTTTACAGGTAAAATTTTTGTTTTAAATAGATATTATTTAGGTATTAATTGTAATTTTTATTTAGATTTATTTTAATTATGTTAAAGTTAGTGGGTGTTAGGGATAAACTCAGGGTTAGGTTTAGGGGTTAATAACTTTAGTATAGTGGCGACGACGTTGGGGGCGGCAGATTAGGGGTTAATAAGTGTAATGTAGGTGGAGGCGATCTCGGGGACGGCAGGGGTGTTTAGACTTGGGGTTTATGTTAGGGTGTTAGGTTTAAACATAACTTTTTACGCTCCTTTATTGCAGGCTTTTTTTTAGCTGGCTCTCCCCATTGATGTCTATGGGGAAATCGTGCATTAGCACGTAAAAGCAGCTCACAGCAGCGCTGGTATTTGGGTGCGGTATGGAGCTCAACGCTGCATATTGCCTGCTAATGCCGGGATTTTGAAAACCTGTAATACCAGCGCTGTTAAAGGCGGAAATAACTTGCAAGTTAGCAGCGAGGCAGCCATAATCGCAAAACTAAGTGTTAATCTGTTGGAAAAGTGTATTCACTAGGCCTGTGTGTTAGATTAAAGCAACACCACACACAAGTCTCATGAAAATAAATTGTTCTATATCCTTTTAAGCCAGGGCTGTCCTCTGCGCTAGTTACTGTGTGCCCCTCTGCGCTAATTACCGCGTGCACCTAGATAAAGCAGAACTGATAATATGCACTTTGGGGGCTTCTGGTAGGTTGGCAAATATGAGCCCTAGAACTTGCCCTGTGCAAATGGACATTTGTTGTAAATATATTATTATTTGTCTTTATATGCAGCCCATAAATAACCTAAACACTGATCTGCGGCCCCTGTGAGTTACGGCCCATCACTGCCCTGTGCTACCATAATGCAGCTAATCATTCCCATACATTCATATCTACACATATATTTATTTATAATATAACACTTTAGCTGTTGTCTGATTACAAATGAATAAACTACACCTGTGTGATGACACGTGAGCTGCACATTATACACATTACATGATACTCAGTGTCTAATACTGATTTATATAACGTTTTATCTTATTCCCCTGCCCTGTGTGTAGCTGCTGTAAATAACTAACTCATAAACATAACTTGTGCTACAGTTGTGCTTCTGTGTGTATTAACCCTTTACTGGCACAGAGAGCAGCACAGTGTGTATTAACCCTTCACTAGCACAGAGAGCAGCACAGTGTGTATTAACCCTTCACTAGCACAGAGAGCTGCACAGTGTGTATTAACCCTTCACTAGCACAGAGAGCAGCACAGTGTGTATTAACCCTTCACTAGCACAGAGAGCAGCACAGTGTGTATTAACCCTTCACTAGCACAGAGAGCAGCACAGTGTGTATTAACCCTTCACTAGCACAGAGAGCAGCACAGTGTGTATTAACCCTTCACTAACACAGAGAGCTGCACAGTGTGTATTAACCCTTCACTAGCACAGAGAGCTGCACAGTGTGTATTAACCCTTCACTAACACAGAGAGCAGCACAGTGTGTATTAACCCTTCACTAACACAGAGAGCTGCACAGTGTGTATTAACCCTTCACTAACACAGAGAGCTGCACAGTGTGTATTAACCCTTCACTAGCACAGAGAGCTGTACAGTGTGTATTAACCCTTCACTAGCACAGAGAGCAGCACAGTGTGTATTAACCCTTCCCTGGCACACAGAGCAGCACAGTGTGTATTAACCCTTCACTAGCACAGAGAGCTGCACAGTGTGTATTAGCCCTTCACTAGCACAGAGAGCAGTAGTGTGTATTAACCCTTCACTAGCACAGAGAGCAGCACAGTGTATATTAACCCTTCACTAGCACAGAGAGTAGCACAGTGTGTATTAACCCTTCACTAGCACAGAGAGCAGCACAGTGTGTATTAACCTTTCACTAGCACAGAGAGCTGCACAGTGTGTATTAAACCTTCACTAGCACAGAGAGCAGCACAGTGTGTATTAACCCTTCACTAGCACAGAGAGCTGCACAGTGTGTATTAGCCCTTCACTAGCACAGAGAGCAGCACAGTGTGTATTAACCCTTCAGTAGCACAGAGAGCAGCACAGTGTGTATTAACCCTTCACTAGCACAGAGAGCAGCACAGTGTGTATTAACCCTTCCCTGGCACACAGAGCAGCACAGTGTGTATTAACCCTTCACTAGCACAGAGAGCTGTGTGCGCAGGTGTCAAGCTGCCCTTTAAGGTTGCACTGCGTCAACATTACGGTGATCTGTCCCTTTAAGACTCTGTGCGCAGGTGTCGAGCTGCCCTTTAAGGTTGCGCTGCCTATACATTACGGTGATCTGTCCCTTTAAGGCTCTGTGCGCAGGTGTCAAGCTTCCCTTTAAGGTTGCACTGCATGAACATTACTTCGATCTGTCCCTTTAAGACTGTGTGCGTGTGGTGCTAGTTGACCCTTTGAAAGCTGTGTGGGGTTTTGTCTGTCCCTTTAAGACTGTGTGACCAGGTGCTATCCTGCCCTTTAAGACTGTGTGACCAGGTGCTATCCTGCCCTTTAAGACTGTGTGACCAGGTGCTATCCTGCCCTTTAAGGCTGTGTGAACATTATTTCCTCAGCAGTTTGTACAGTTGTTACTGAGAGGGCTGCTTTAAGTGTCTGTGTACAGTAAACAGTTACAAATGTATAAAAGCTGCAGGCTGAGGGTTTGATACAATGTATCCATGTAGGTGAGCAGAGCTGGCTGGCTGGCTGGCTGTGTAAAGTCTATGGGGAGAACAGGGACTTTATACCCCAAAATATGGCTCCCCTTTTTGTTCCTGGAGACACAAACATTGCAGCATTGTTGGTAGCCCTCATCTGAACCCCCATACCAATTTTTGTAGGAAAATAATGAGATATGGCTGAGAAAATAATTTACAATGCTAAACTAAGATTTTACCCAACAATTATTATTATTTTTAAGAAGAGTAGAAAGTGACACAAATGTTTTATCACACAATACACACAGCCTGACTCACTCACCCAGCAGCAGCTGCACAGGAAGTAAATGGGAGGAGAACAAAGGTCAGTTCAATACTGAACTACATCTCCCAGAATACATGCAGAGAAGTCACGTGTTAAGCAGCAGCCAATCAGACAAAAGAAAACTGCAATCATTTCAAATACAAATTGGATGCTTTTTAACATTGTTTAAATGCTGCAAATTCATTAAATTAGTAACTGAGCAAATTGTCACTGTCATATCCTCTACTAGTGCATTACAGCTACACTATATACATAAAGCTACACAATATATATTAGCAGGGCCGGTGCTAGGATTTTTGGCCACACAGGCGAGGATACATTTTGCGCCCCCCCCCCCCATTACATACCATACTATTGCTCATTTTTACAAAATGTTACAAAGATGTGCTAAATAAAACTAAAGATAACTATGTTATCTATAATTATAAAAATATAATTTCCCATTACCCCATAAAATCATTCTGTAAATCTGATTTTTATAACTGTAATAGTTAATTATTTTACAGTTATTCCATTTTAAATGGGTACTAAACATCTTTAGAAAGTAATATAAAATGATAAATCATATACATATAATAAAGCCTGCAATACACTTTCATTATTTATTTTGTCCCCTTTTCATGTAATTCCATTTTAAAATTGTGAGCTTTTCAGTTCCTGTTAGAAATGGAAGTGCAGAACACTGTTATATTCTACACAGCCATTGGGTGCACACTCTAGTGACCTATTTATAACTGTTCCTGATTGGCCACAGCAGAGAGGGTAAAACAAATGGTATGATACAAGAAATGACACTAGCTTTTATTATTATAATTTATAGGTGTATATATATATATATATATATATATATATATATATATATATACACACATATATATATATATATATATATATATATATATACACCACCAGCATATTCTGCAGCTCTGTAAATGTTATAACTTACAATTAATATAGGAGTAAAAAATGTAGGGGCAGCCACTAGTATGTATGTGTATATATATATATATATATATATATATATATATATATATATATATATATATATATATATATATATATATATATATATATATATATACACTGAATGGTATATAATTTACTGTACTGTAGGCAGTTTCTCTAACAACCCTGTGGGCAAGTTAGAGCAGATAAAAATGTTGATTTAGAGCACCACTTTTAAAGTTGTAAATCTAGCCATATTTAGTAAGTTTTACTAGTGCTAGCTCTTAAAATTAATTGAAATGGCTTTAAAAGAAAGCTAAACATCCCCTAGCCTGGCATACAATGTTTTTGCATAAGTAAAAACACTTCTATATATGTAAATAAAGCAAATTTTGATGGCCTACCTAAAGTCACCTGCAACTCAGGGCTTTACTGCTGCAGCCTGCAGGGACATATAAGCATGCATAGGCACATACAAACATGCATAAGCACTTATAAGCATGCATATGCACATATAAACATGCATACACACAAAATGAACATTACATGCAAGGCAGCAGTAGACATGAGAGGAGCATGATTCATGTATGGGTTTTATAAATGAATAAAAAGGCTATTAATTCTAATTTTTAAGAGATTGTCATATGAAATGAGTTTGTGCAAATTCTTTTTCAGTTATTCCTGATCATAACGTCTATTAAAATTAAACTGTGCAAATTGCATTTCTAATAGGAAAATACACAATGGCATTTTACTGGTGGTTCAAATACAAAAGAAAACAAACAAACTGTATTCAGTGTAAAAATAAACCATAATACCAGCATTTTCTGCATAAAGTCTTTGGGCTGGGTGGTACATTATCTGATTGACTGTTACAACCGGCTAATGGAACTAAAGAAAAAACAACTCAGAGCCAGGCTCGGCAGCATGGAGGGTATATAAATAAATATACACTCACTGGGGTACAAAAATATAATTTCTACTTCAAGTCTGCTAGTGTCCTGGACAACAATGATATGTTGGTGCTGCCATCGTTAACAACAGTCAAGCAACATGTAGATGTTGTTAAATGGATAGGCAATACTAAGATATTAATAAACTAAAACAAATTCTCCCGGTACTCACAGTCAGAGCTGCCAAGGAAAGATTGAAGACTGGGACCGTGACACACACACACACGATAGGATGGAAGAGCCCATTCAGCCCAGAGGAGCCTATCCTAATCCTGTCAGTTATAAGTTCAAACTACGCACAGCTCTTGAGCCCTTACGGACCGCTCTGTATAACCGGCCACCCGGGATGATAGAGGAAGGAGTAGTGGGTGCAGAGCGCGGGAGGAGGAGGCGGAGCTTATACCGGCACTTCTTAATTTTCTGCTGAGTTAGTTCCAGGCACCTTAGATGGAACGGTGCTGCTGGCAGTTGCAATGCAAGCCCAATCGCAAACGAATTATGCAACTTTTGGGACCCTGGCAGTTCTACCATACTCGCCACTGATAAAATGTGTAAAAAAAATCACACTGTACTCCAATTTTGCTCCCCACTGCTAAGGCGCCCTAAGGCAGTTGCCTAAGTTGCCTATATGCAAGCGCCGGGCCTGTATATTAGCACTTTCACTAGCACTGAGAAGAGCTGCACTTTGTTTTAACCCTTCACTAGCACTGTAGCAGAGAGCTGTGCAGCTTGTATTAACCCCTCAACAGAGATCTACACAGTGTATTAACCCCTTCACTAAGACAAAGAGCTGCACAGTGTGTATTAACCCCTTCACCAGCACAGAGAGCTGTGCAGTTATTATTAACCCCTTCAATAGCACAGATAGCTGTGCATCTTGTATTAACCCCTTCACCAGCAGAGATCATTATGTGCAGTTTGTATTAACCCCTTCACCAGCAGAGATCATTATGAGCAGTTTGTATTAACCCCTTCATGAACAGAGTGAGATGCACAGGGTGTTAACTCCTTAAAGTGATACTAAACCCAAATTTTTTCTTTAATGATTCAGACAGAGCAGCTATGTTAAAGAGACAGTCTGCACCCCACAATAATGTGTACATACCTGAGCTAACTAACAAATAATTTCTCCTGCACTTGGTCCATTCTTCTGCAGCTGCTCTAAGTTGCTTAAATCGTTAACTTTTTTTCTAATGCAGCAATCTAAAATATCTGCAGGCTCCGCCCACCACTTGCTAGTAATTTGGTTATTTTATGTTTTGTCCAATCAGCATCAACGCGTAAATACGTTTTTTAGCGCGCACACACAATGTTTTACGCATGCGCAGTGTAGACACCATAAGTGTATCGTACAAGATATTCCCCAGTTATTTAGCTGACACTATTGTTCCGTGTTACATTAATTGTTTAGCACTTCTCTTCATAGCACTGTGATTGCCTCTCGTAGGTGTCAGAATTGTATCTTTTTAATAAAAATATGTTTTATTATTTTTTTCATCTTATATATTTAAAAAAATGTAGTTGATAATTATTTTTTAAATGAATAATGACATTCATATTCTCTTAGATTTGCATGGGGTTTTGGGGGCTTTAATTTGGTTACTCAAAGATGTCACTTACCCTCCTTGATAGTCTGTGACAGTTTTTTATAATTTAATAAATATTTTTGAAGTAATTAGTCTTCTCTGCGCTACACAATCTGCCCATTTGCATTTGTGGAGTAAAACAACTGTACCGGGGTCATTGGCGGTCTGCAGGTGCCTAGGCGATCCCCACCATCTGTTGTTTACCTCAGAAACACGCACCCTAGAGATGAGGAGAAGTATGGGGGTATAAGACCACTGGTGTCCTGTAGATATTTCACTTGCTCTCTGTGATGGGGACTTTAGGCAGCGCCATACAGCATTGTCCTGGGTGGTGCAAACCCACAGAGTTTTCTTTTATAATTATTATTGGTAGTGTGGGGGTAAACACAAGTTATACACCTCCTGAATGTGCTTCTTCTACCTCCCCTTAACTCCGTTACTGAGCAGGCAGGTGGGGGGAGGGATGAGACCAAATGGGTAGAAAGGAGTATATGGAGGGGGACTGTGTGTGTGCGTGTGTACTGTGTACATGTATGTGTCTGTATGGGTGGGTGCATGTGTGTAGTCTGTGAATGTGTGTGTGTGTGTGCGTCTGTGTATGTATGTGTCTGTATGGGTGGGTGCATGTGTGTAGTCTGTGAATGTGTGTGTGTGTGTGCGTCTGTGTATGTATGTGTCTGTATGGGTGGGTGCATGTGTGTAGTCTGTGAATGTGTGTGTGTGTGCGTTTGTATATGTATGTGTCTGTATGGGTGGGTGCATGTGTGTAGTCTGTGAATGTGTGTGTGTGTGCGTTTGTATATGTATGTGTCTGTATGGGTGGGTGCATGTGTGTAGTCTGTGCATGTGTGTGTGTGTGCGTCTGTATGTGTCTGTATGTGTGGGTGCATGTCTGTAGTTTGTGAATGTGTGTGTGTGTGCGTCTGTATATGTATGTGTCTGTATGGGTGAGTGCATGTATGTAGTCTGTGCATGTGTGTGTGTGTGCGTCTGTATGTGTGGGTGCATGTCTGTAGTCTGTGAATGTGTGTGTGCGTTTGTATATGTATGTGTCTGTATGTGTGGGTGCATGTCTGTAGTCTGTGAATGTATGTGTGAGTGCATGTATTTAGTCTGTGGCACTTTATTTACTGCATGACATAGCAAGGTGCTCCTGTAGATTTGCACACAGTAATATGGATAGATACACATATATATAGTCCTTTATAATGAATGGCTGCTGCACTCCTTATATTAGCAGTCCTGTACACTGTGTATGCAGCACTATAGTAATCCAGGGTAACTGATAACTGTATAACTGTTAACTGCAATATAACTTATAATGTGTAACTGACAGTTCTTACTCTTCCTGACTGGCTGATGCTGTATCCTCTGCAGTGATCTGTAGCTGACATTACATTTATTAGTATCAGCAATTGTCAGAGCTCAGGTTCAATCATTGTACTTTATAACTGCATCACAAACTGTCACAAGATGGCTTCTCTGAACTGTACTGATTCTAAGCACAGCCCACTTGATGACATCATCTTTGTATGGAAGCCTCAATGTGCCTTTTGACCAAACAGGAAGTAAGCACAACACTACATCTCCTTTCCTACTTATTGTTTTATTTTTGTTTTTTTTTTATAAACTTAACTGCACAACAACAACCATAAGATAAATCAGTCTTCTCCAGCATCCTCTTGTATTGTGGACGTGAAAGCTGCTTCTTGTTTCTTACGTTGACGAAAGTTTCTCTGATATGTTGCATCTTGTCTCCGAGTGTCTCTGAGATTAACTTCAGGAGACCAACGAACAACAGGTGTTCGTTGCCTGGGAGTACGAGCATGACTATTGTGGTCCTGGATAGAATTTCCTGACTCATCATTACAAGGTTCTTCTACTGAGGCTGGTATTTCTGAGTCATCTTCTGTAGTTGAGTCAGAGCCTGTGTTTGGATCATGCCAAACACCACCCCAGATATCAAAGTCATTGTCTGATTGCATTTTTAGGTGATGGTCCTCACCAGCCTGTTCTCTCCTCTCTAGCCGTGGTCGTAGTTGGTTCACATGGCGGCGACACACACCTGATGGAGTGGTTATAACATGCATCTTTGGGCCCTCAACCTGGGCAACAACACCTGGTGCCCATTTTTCCTCTGTATGGTACACCCTATAACAAACCAAGTCTCCTTCTGTATAGGTCCGTGAAGGTTTTCCCACTCTCATTTTATCTTGCATGATGCGGACTGTTTCTGCTACATCTGGTGTGATTAAATCCAGCTTTGTACGGATCTTCCTGCCAAACAATAGTTGAGCTGGGGCAACTCCCGTGGTGGGGTGTTGAGTAACCCTATATTGTTGCAAAAATTGTAAAATGTTTTTAGTATTAACCTGCTTCTCTGCTTTTAGAGCTTTCAGTGCCCTTTTAAAGGTTTGGACAAATCTCTCTGCTTGCCCGTTGGTGGCTGGGTGATATGGTGCCGTCCGATGATGGTGAATTCCATTCGTATGTAAAAAATTCTGGAAGTCTTGTGACACAAACTGGGGACCATTGTCTGTGACCAGTTTTCTTGGCAACCCAAATACTGAAAACAGTCTTTCTAATGCTGATATGACTTCAGTAGTTGTAGTCCTTGTCATTGGAATTACTTCTGGCCACTTAGAGTGTGCATCAATTATGATTAAGTATGAGATTCCATCAATAGGACCGGCAAAGTCCAAATGTAGTCTCTCCCAAGGAGTAGTAGGCCAGTCCCATGGTTGTACAGCTCCTCGTGGAAGCTGTCCTTGAGCTTGAACACACCCTTTGCATGCCATAACATAGTTCTCAATGTCCTTATCAATGGCCGGCCACCAAACATGATCCCTAGCCTTCTGTTTCATTCTGACAATGCCTGGGTGTCCTTCATGAAGGAGTTTTAACGTAGCTTGTCGTAGCCCATTAGGAACCAGAACTCTCTCACCCCATAAAATACATCCATTTCTGAGTGTGGGTTCTTTCGCTCGTAGCATGTATGCTCGCTGCACATCACAGCCAGTTCTTGGCCTGCCATCTGTCAAATACTTTGCCAGAAGTTGTAATTCAGTATCACAAGCTGTCTCCTTTGCAATTTGTTTGGCATGTACTATACCCGTAAAACACACACTTGGAAGGCTTTCTTGAACAACTGGTAAGGAATTCATTAGTGGAAGCCTGGACATGGCATCAGCATTGCCATGGGAATCATGGGCCCGGTATTTGATGCAGTAATGATATGCTCCCAAAGTTAGAGCATACCTTTGCAATCTAGCCGCTGTAGTGGTTGAAATTCCTTTCCTTGGATTAAAGATGGTCAGCAGTGGCTTATGGTCAGTTAAAAGAGTAAATTGCCTACCATAAATATAGTTATGGAACTTCTTAACAGCCCATACAATGGCCAATGCTTCCTTGTCTAATTGGGAATAGTTCTTCTCTGCCGTCGTTAGAGAACGGGAAGCAAAGGCTACCGGTCGGTCTGTCCCATCTGGCATTGTGTGTGACAATACAGCCCCTAAACCATAAGGCGAAGCATCACATGCTATCATGAGTGGTTTCTGAAGATCATAGTGCATTAACATGCGGGAACACAGGAGTAGGTTCTTGGATTCCTGGAAGGCTTTATTGCATTCACTGCTCCACAACCAGGATCGATTTGTCTCAAGAAGCTGATGTAGTGGGTGTAACGTATGGGCTAGCTGGGGAAGAAAACTGTGGTAATAGTTAAGGAGACCAAGGTATGATCGTAGTTGTGATGCATTCTGTGGTATAGGAGCTTCTTGCAAGGCCTTGACTTTGTCATCAGCAGTGTGTAGACCATGACAATCTATAACATGGCCACAAAATTCTAATTTGTCACGCATGAAAGCACACTTCTCCAAGTTGACCTTCAACCCGTAGATTATTAGCCGCTGCAGTACCCTCTCTACATTGTGTCGATGTTCTTCCTCCGTCCTGCCCGTGATTAACATGTCATCTAAAAGGCATTGGACATAGGGTAGTCCATTTAACAGTTCTTCCATGGTGCGTTGCCAGATGCAATGCCAAAGACCATACGATTATATTGAAATAACCCATGGTGAGTATTGATGGTGAGTAACCTGCGGGAATCTGGATGTACTTCAAGTTGAAGGTAAGCATTTTTTAAATCAATCTTTGTGAAATGTTGTCCCCCAGCTAAGTTAGCAAAAATCTCTTCTGTTCTGGGTAATGGATACTTATCCACTGCTAACTGTTCATTCAACACCATCCTAAAGTCTCCACATATTCGGATCTGTCCATCTTTCTTTCTTACCGGTACAATAGGAGAAGCCCACTCACTACGATGCACTGGGGTTATAATCTTTAACTCTTCTAACCTCCTCAGTTCAGCATCAACTCCTGCCCTTAAAGCGAATGGCACAGTTCGTGCTTTGAAAAACTTTGGCCTTGCTCCAGGTTTTAACTGTAACCGTACCCTTTTGTTCTTAACTTTTCCCAGAACACTTTCAAACACCGGGGCATATTTGGTCTTAATGTTCTGAATCCACTGGGCACGATCAACTCCAATATGATGAACTTCACTGTTTTTGAGGCTCTCAGGCATGCCAAGGGCCCGTATCCAGTCCCTTCCATAAAGAGGTGGGCCACCTGATTTTAGTATATATAGTGTAAGATTGGCAGTTTTACTGTTTGTACACACAGATACAGATGCACACCCCAGTGGCGTCAAGACTTCTCTGGAGTATGTTTGTAGCTTCAAGGTAGTGGGCTGCAGCAATACTGGAATTTTCAGCTGTTTCCAATCTTTAATTGTCATAACTGAAACTGCAGCCCCAGTATCTAAGTCCATGGTCAAATCTTTTCCTTCAATATTAACATGAACGGTCAAAGGCTCAGACCCTGCTGTCATGGTGTATACAGTCAAACTCTGAACAGTCATTTCCTCTTCTGAGTCTGATGTGGCTCCCTTATAAGCCATGTGCTAATTTCCCTTCTTATGAGTTTTTCTTGAGACACTCTGCTGAGATCCTCTGCAAGCCTTCTTTAAGTGTCCTATTTTACCACAGCCATGACAACGAGCATTTTTAAATCTGCATTCAGAAGCTACATGCTTCACATCTGTAACAGTTAATAGGCGATGCTGCTTTTGCTGAATATTTACTGGCTGGTTTAGTCTGTTGCTTCATATTAGAGAAAAATACCTGTTCTTCCTTAGTGTGAGAATGCGTCTGCAGTAAACTAGTGTCTCGTGTGGCCTGTTCCAAAACAGAAGCAATCTCTAGTGCTTTATGGAAGGTCAGGCTCTCCTCTGTTAAAAGTCGCCTTTGAATAGATTCTGTACTGATACCCATAACAAACTGATCTCTAAGGGCAATATTCAGATACTCCCCAAAAGCACAGGTGCTGGCCAATTTCTTTAAACTGATTGCAAATGTAGATACAGTCTCTTGTACCCCTTGGCGCCTGCTATAAAACTTGAACCGCTCAGCAATCTCTAATGGCCGTGGTTGGAAATGTTGTGTTAAGATCTGTATTATTTCAGACAAAGACTTGGTGGCTGGCTTTTCTGGGTGTAGCAGATCTTTTAGAATCTCATATGTTTTAGCACCAATAGTTGTGAGACAGACAGCAACAGACTTAGTATCTCCAATGTCATTGGCAAGTAAATACTGCTGTAGCCTTTCAGTCCAGGAAACCCAGTTATCTGTTTCAGGGTCAAATTCTTTCAATGCTCCAAATACAGCCATTATAGCGTGAGTTTGTGGTAGTACTCGTCGCCAGATGTAATGTCCTTATATAGCAAACATTAACTCTTTATATGAATGATGCACTTGCAACTTCTAAATGTAAACTGGCACTTTATTTACTGGATGACATAACAAGGTGCTCCTGTAGATTTGCACACAGTAATATGGATAGATATACATATATATATATATAGTCCTTTATAATGAATGGCTGCTGCACTCCTTATATTAGCAGTCCTGTACACTGTGTATGCAGCACTATAGTAATCCAGGGTAACTGATAACTGTATAACTGTATAACTGCAATATAACTTATAATGTGTAACTGACAGTTCTTACTCTTCCTGCCTGGCTGATGCTGTATCCTCTGCAGTGATCTGTAGCTGACATTACATTTATTAGTATCAGCAATTGTCAGAGCTCAGGTTCAATCATTGTACTTTATAACTGCATCACAAACTGTCACAAGATGGCTTCTCTGAACTGTACTGATTCTAAGCACAGCCCACTTGATGACATCATCTTTGTATGGAAGCCTCAATGTGCCTTTTGACCAAACAGGAAGTAAGCACAACACTACAGTCTGTGAATGTGTGTGTAGGCGTTTGTATATGTCTGTATGTGTGGGTGCATGTCTGTAGTCTGTGAATGTGTGTGTGTGTGTGCGTTTGTATATGTATGTGTCTGTATGTGTGGGTGCATGTATGTAGTCTGTGAATGTGTGTGTGTGTGTGCGTTTGTATATGTATGTGTATGTATGTGTGGGTGCATGTGTGTAGTCTGTGAATGTGTGTGTGTGCGTCTGTATATGTATGTGTCTGTGTGTGTGGGTGGGTGCATGTGTGTAGTCTGTGAATGTGTGTGTGTGTGTGTGCGTTTGTATATGTATGTGTCTGTATGGGTGGGTGCATGTGTGTAGTCTGTGAATGTGTGTGTGTGTGTGCGCGTCTGTATATGAATGTGTCTGTATGGGTGGGTGCATGTGTGTAGTCTGTGAATGTGTGTGTGTGTGTGTGTGCGTTTGTATATGTATGTGTCTGTATGGGTGGGTGCATGTGTGTAGTCTGTGAATGTGTGTGTGCATTTGTATATGTATGTGTCTGTATGGGTGGGTGCATGTGTGTAGTCTGTGAATGTGTGTGTGTGCGCGTCTGTATATGTATGTGTCTGTATGGGTGGGTGCATGTGTGTAGTCTATGAATATGTGTGTGTGTGCGTCTGTACATGTATGTGTCTGTATGGGTGGGTGCATGTGTGTAGTCTGTGAATGTGTGTGTGTGTGTTTGTATATGTATGTGTCTGTGTGGGTGGGTGCATGTGTGTAGTCTGTGAATGTGTGTGTGTGCGCGTCTGTATATGTATGTGTCTGTGTGGGTGGGTGCATGCGTGTAGTCTGTGAATGTGTGTGTGTGTGTGCGTCTGTATATGTATGTGTCTGTGTGGGTGGGTGCATGTATGTAGTCTGTGAATGTGTGTGTGTGTGTGTGCGTTTGTATATGTATGTGTCTGTATGTGTGGGTGCATGTGTGTAGTCTGTGAATGTGTGTGTGTGCGTTTGTATATGTATGTGTCTGTATGTGTGGGTGCATGTCTGTAGTCTGTGAATGTGTGTGTGTGTGCGTCTGTATATGTATGTGTCTGTATGGGTGGGTGCATGTGTGTAGTCTGTGAATGTGTGTTTGTGTGCGTCTGTATATGTATATGTATGTGTCTGTGTGGGTGTGTGCATGTGTGTAGTCTGTGAATGTGTGTGTGTGTGTGCGTTTGTATATGTATGTGTCTGTATGGGTGGGTGCATGTGTGTAGTCTGTGAATGTGTGTGTGCGTCTGTATATGAATGTGTCTGTATGGGTGGGTGCATGTGTGTAGTCTGTGAATGTGTGTGTGTGTGTGCGTTTGTATATGTATGTGTCTGTATGGGTGGGTGCATGTGTGTAGTCTGTGAATGTGTGTGTGTGCATTTGTATATGTATGTGTCTGTATGGGTGAGTGCATGTGTGTAGTCTGTGAATGTGTGTGTGTGCGCGTCTGTATATGTATGTGTCTGTATGGGTGGGTGCATGTGTGTAGTCTGTGAATATGTGTGTGTGTGCGTCTGTACATGTATGTGTCTGTATGGGTGGGTGCATGTGTGTAGTCTGTGAATGTGTGTGTGTGCGTTTGTATATGTATGTGTCTGTATGGGTGGGTGCATGTGTGTAGTCTGTGAATATGTGTGTGTGCGTCTGTACATGTATGTGTCTGTATGGGTGGGTGCATGTGTGTAGTCTGTGAATGTGTGTGTGTGTGTTTGTATATGTATGTGTCTGTGTGGGTGGGTGCATGTGTGTAGTCTGTGAATGTGTGTGTGTGCGCGTCTGTATATGTATGTGTCTGTGTGGGTGGGTGCATGCTTGTAGTCTGTGAATGTGTGTGTGTGTGTGTGTGCGTCTGTATATGTATGTGTCTGTGTGGGTGGGTGCATGTGTGCAGTCTGTGAATGTGTGTGTGTGTGCGTTTGTATATGTATGTGTCTGTATGGGTGGGTGCATGTCTGTAGTCAGTGAATGTGTGTGTGTGCGTTTGTATATGTATGTGTCTGTGTGGGTGGGTGCATGTATGTAGTCTGTGCATGTGTGTGTGTGTGCTTCTGTATGTGTCTGTATGTGTGAGTCCATGTATGTAGTCTGTGAATGTGTGTGTAGGCGTTTGTATATGTATGTGTCTGTATGTGTGGGTGCATGTCTGTAGTCTGTTAATGTGTGTGTGTGTGCGTTTGTATATGTATGTGTCTGTATGTGTGGGTGCATGTATGTAGTCTGTGAATGTGTGTGTGTGTGTGTGCGTTTGTATATGTATGTGTCTGTATGGGTGGGTGCATGTGTGTAGTCTGTGAATGTGTGTGTGTGTGCGTCTGTATATGAATGTGTCTGTATGGGTGGGTGCATGTGTGTAGTCTGTGAATGTGTGTGTGTGCGTTTGTATATGTATGTGTCTGTATGGGTGGGTGCATGTGTGTAGTCTGTGAATGTGTGTGTGTGCATTTGTATATGTATGTGTCTGTATGGGTGGGTGCATGTGTGTAGTCTGTGAATGTGTGTGTGTGCATTTGTATATGTATGTGTCTGTATGGGTGGGTGCATGTGTGTAGTCTGCGAATGTGTGTGTGTGTGCGCGTCTGTATATGTATGTGTCTGTATGGGTGGGTGCATGTGTGTAGTCTGTGAATATGTGTGTGTGTGCGTCTGTACATGTATGTGTCTGTATGGGTGGGTGCATGTGTGTAGTCTGTGAATGTGTGTGTGTGTGTGCGTTTGTATATGTATAAGTCTGTATGGGTGGGTGCATGTGTGTAATCTGTTAATATGTGTGTGTGTGCGTCTGTACATGTATGTGTCTGTATGGGTGGGTGCATGTGTGTAGTCTGTGAATGTGTGTGTGTGCGTTTGTATATGTATGTGTCTGTATGGGTGGGTGCATGTGTGTAATCTGTTAATATGTGTGTGTGTGCGTCTGTACATGTATGTGTCTGTATGGGTGGGTGCATGTGTGTAGTCTGTGAATGTGTGTGTGTGTGTTTGTATATGTATGTGTCTGTGTGGGTGGGTGCATGTGTGTAGTCTGTGAATGTGTTTGTGTGCGCGTCTGTATATGTATGTGTCTGTGTGGGTGGGTGCATGTGTGTAGTCTGTGAATGTGTGTGTGTGTTTGTATATGTATGTGTCTGTATGGGTGGGTGCATGTGTGTAGTCTGTGAATGTGTGTGTGTGTTTGTATATGTATGTGTCTGTATGGGTGGGTGCATGTGTGTAGTCTGTGAATGTGTGTGTGTGTGCGTTTGTATATGTATGTGTCTGTGTGGGTGGGTGCATGTGTGTAGTCTGTGAATGTGTGTGTGCGTCTGTACATGTATGTGTCTGTATGGGGAAGTGCATGTGTGTAGTCTGTGATTGTGTGTGTGTATGCGTTGTGTGTGTGCGTCTTTACATGTATGTGTCTGTATGGGGAAGTGCATGTGTGTAGTCTGTGAATATGTGTTTGTTTGTGTGTGTGCTTCTGTACATGTATGTGTCTGTATGTGTGGGTGCATATCTGTAGTCTGTGAATGTGTGTGTGAGTGTGTATGCAATAGTGTGTGTGCGTCCCTACTAGGGTTGCCACCTCAGCCATGTTTTTCTGGACACTTATAAGTTACACATGCTGCAGGATGTGCAGGGAGGAATATGAATAGTGCATATAGATAGTGCTGTCCAGAAACACAATACATGTTCCTCCCTCCACACCCTGCAGCATGTGTAACTCATAAGTGTCCACAAAAACATGGCTGAGGTGGCAACCCTAGTCCCTACATGTATGTGTCTGTGGGTGGGTGGGTGCTTGTCTGTAGTCTGTGAATGTGTGTGTATGCGTTTGTGTGTGTGCGTCTGTACATGTATGTGTCTGTATGTGTGGGTGGGTGCTTGTCTGTAGTCTGTGAATGTGTGTGTATGCGTTTGTGTGTGTGCGTCTGTACATGTATGTATCTGTATGTGTGGGTGGGTGCTTGTCTGTAGTCTGTGAATGTGTGTGTATGTGTTTGTGTGTGTGCGTCTGTACATGTATGTATCTGTATGTGTGGGTGGGTGCTTGTCTGTAGTCTGTGAATGTGTATGCATTTGTGTGTGTGTGTGTACATGTATGTGTCTGTATGTGTGGGTGCTTGTCTGTAGTCTGTGAATGTATGTGTATGCATTTGTGTGTGTGCGTACATGTATGTGTCTGTATGTGTGGGTGGGTGCTTGCCTGTAGTCTGTGAATGTGTGTGTATGCGTTTGTGTGTGTGCGTCTGTACATGTATGTGTCTGTATGTGTGGGTGGGTGCTTGCCTGTAGTCTGTGAATGTGTGTGTATGCGTTTGTGTGTGTGCGTCTGTACATGTACATGTATGTGTCTGTATGTGTGGGTGCTTGCCTGTAGTCTGTGAATGTGTATGCATTTGTGTGTGCGTGTGTACATGTATGTGTCTGTATGTGTGGGTGCTTGTCTGTAGTCTGTGAATGTATGTGTATGCATTTGTGTGTGTGTGTGTGTGCGTACATGTAAGACAGTGGAGGGCAGCATAGCCCGTAACACACATAAGAATTAAGGCCCTTAGGAGTGAGCTGCTGTGAAGTGGCAACAATGTTGCATTTGTGTGGGTGGGGATAGGGCTAACCTTTAAGAAGCCAAGCAACAGGCCCCAGACCCTCTTTCCAGCTCGTCTTCACAGCTTCCCTCGCTCCCTTCTTCATTGGTAAGGCGGCAATCACTTAGGCTGGACATCACTAGGGTGTTTTATCAGCAGGGTGTCTGAGGCAGGATGAGGGCTACGCGGCTCGCTTCCTTAAGCCCAAGGACGGTAGTTTTTGACTCCCCAGGTAGTGGCATGTACACGCGACTAGTCACACCTGGTCCTACTGGTCTGGAGCTTTATAATATCACACCCTGGCTAGGCGGTTGTCCCACGCCCTGGTTTACCATCAGAGGTTGAGTGAAGGCTGGCCCAGGGGGAGGGTGGTCTCCGCAGGCGCGCGCCTGGGGCACCTCCCCCCATTTGACATTGCCGAGAACTCCCTGAGCCTGTACGTGCAGCTAAGCTCCGCTTGTTTAGGCATTCACAGGCGTGGTCCATTTTCCTAGCGGGGGGTACTTACTCTCCTAGCTAGATTGCCGCCACCTGGTTTAAGGTTTGCAGAGTTGCTTCCAGCTGGCTCCTATGTTCTATAATAAATGGGGACTCTATGGGTCTTTATACCCACACCTTGTGTTTGTGTCATTATTCAAGTTATATATTACCAAAGTTATTTATGGTAAAGTTAAGTTATGAGTTAAGTTATGTTTCAGTCAGTTTTATGACTGGTAAGTTATTACAGCAAGCCAGGAGGATAGGGCATTTAATTACTTATGTGTCTGTATGTGTGGGTGCATGTGTGTAGTCTGTGAATGTGTGTGTGTATACGTTTGTGTGTGTGCATGTGTATATGTATGTGTCTGTATGGGTGGGTGCATGTGTGTAGTCTGTGAATGTGTGTACGCGTTTGTGTGTGTGCGTCTGTACATGTATATGTCTGTATGTGTGGGTGCATGTGTGTAGTCTGTGAATGTGTGTGTGTATACGTTTGTGTGTGTGCATGTGTATATGTATGTGTCTGTATGTGTGGGTGCATGTGTGTAGTCTGTGAATGTGTGTGTGTATACGTTTGTGTGTGTGCATGTGTATATGTATGTGTCTGTATGTGTGGGTGCATGTGTGTAGTCTGTGAATGTGTGTGTGTGTATACGTTTGTGTGTGTGCATGTGTATATGTATGTGTCTGTATGTGTGGGTGCATGTGTGTAGTCTGTGAATGTGTGTGTGTATACGTTTGTGTGTGTGCATGTGTACATGAATATGTCTGTATGTGTGGGTGCATGTGTGTAGTCTGTGAATGTGTGTGTGTATACGTTTGTGTGTGTGCGTCTGTACATGTATATGTCTGTATGTGTGGGTGCATGTGTGTAGTCTGTGAATGTGTGTGTGTATACGTTTGTGTGTGTGCATGTGTACATGTATATGTCTGTATGTGTGGGTGCATGTGTGTAGTCTGTGAATGTGTGTATGCATTTGTGTGTGTGCGTCTGTACATGTATGCATCTGTATGTGTGGGTGGATGTGTGTAGTCTGTGAAAGTGTGTGTATGCGTTTGTGTGTGTGCGTCTGTACATGTATGTGTCTGTATGTGTGGGTGGATGTGTGTAGTCTGTGAAAGTGTGTGTGTATGCATTTGTGTGTGTGCGTCTGTACATGTATGTGTCTATGTGTGGGTGGATATGTGTAGTCTGTGAAAGTGTGTGTGTGTATGCGTTTGTGTGTGTATGGGTGGGTGCATGTGTGTAGTCTGTGAATGTGTGTGTGTACATGTATGTGTCTGTATGTGTGGGTGCATGTGTGTACACACCCATATAAAATATAATATTTACATAATATATAATAAGAGGTTCTGTATTATGCCTGACTTTGTACACAATGAATCTATAGCTTTCTAGTGTCCCAGGGCTGTACCAGCTGCTGCTAAATGTCAATAAAAAAACACAAACACAAAAAACGCCAAGATCTGCAGCTCATGCATTGGTATAGCTATAAATGCTTTTTTTCATATATTTGCTGAACCTGAACATATAGATTATTTTACCAAATCATTTTTTAAATTATTTTTGCCTTGTGGCCTTTGCATGGGATTTAGCTCTGCAAATTAGGTGATTTCTAACAACCCTGATGGCTTTTCAAGGCTAACTCTGCTACATGACTGTCTTTAACTTATTTCCAAAAATCGATGCACTGCAAGCTTGGTGTTTACAATACAAGCCAAAAATCATTGTGATCTCTGAATCATGGCTAACTGCAAAAATACCTGACTCTGCCATTGCAATACATGGGTATTCATGCCATAGAATTGACAGAGCAAAGAGAGGAGGCGGCATTGTAATTTATGTTGACGACTCCACAAAGTTCACCCCCATACAAAAATCTAGCTTTCCTGCCACCTTTGATTTCCTTTCTGGCAAAATTGAGATCCTGTGCAGTAAATCAATCATTGTTGCAGGAATCTACCGCCCACCTAGCTCCCCTGTGCATTCCATTTCAGACATAGCACAGCTCCTTAGTGAATCCATAACTCAAAACCCAAAAAGTTAAATTTAGTTTTTTGGAGATTTTAACATCGATTGGCTGAATCCAAAAAATAACAGTTGTCACTCGCTGTTTAAATCTTTGCAGCTAACGCAATTAATCTCCTCCCCAACTCGCATAAACATCAAAAGCCATAATCATACCCTGCTCGACTGGATTATCTCCACTTCTCCCGACCGAATCCAGGAGGCAGGTGTTCTCCCTAACAATTTCAGTGACCACTGCTTAGTGTACTGCGTGTGCAAAATAAAGGCTACAAAATCCTCTCCCAAGGTTAAAATCACCAGGTCCTTCAAAAAATTTAATCTTCAATCATTTCTAAATGACATCAAGAACCTCCCCTGGCACAGATTAAACCTAATCCCACGGGGGGGGGCATCGCCGCAGACATGCTAGGTCGCATAATTTTGGAGCTCTGCTAATCTATTGCCTAATCTTCTATTTATTTTACTAAAAAAGAGCCATCCTAATTTAAGTGCCTTATATTAATACTAAGAAGAGATCGTCTTTAATGCAACTCTCTAAGCAGGAACCCTCAAATGGTCTTTTTAAGCCTATGTATAGCGGCCTACCATCATTTTCTCAACATCTACCCCCCCTCCCCCCGGTTACCTGGATAGCCGGGTTAAGCTACTATTCTCTGACTTGGCGGGAACAGTATACGGAGTAACACTAGCGGAACTTCCAGATCACTGCAGAGCTGAGCCCAAGCAATTACCGAAGATGGAATACGGTTACTGCTATATTGCATGGGCTGGCCCACAAGATGGATGCCCAATTCAACTCTCTCACCAGGCTCCTGCGGGCAGATCGAGTTGCCACTACTGACGGTGAGACTGACCATCTAACTGCAGACCCAGCACAATCGTCTAGCATGGTGAGTGAGGTGCCCATGAACTATACCCCGGGCAGCCCAGATTTACCTGAAATACAGCTAGAGGATATCGACGCCAAACTATCGACTAAGGATGTCGCACTGACTGCACCACCTCCCTTACTGGATGATCGCTGCACTCTGTCTGAGTCTGTGATGTGGAACCCTGGGCCCCCGGCAAGGCGGCCGGTCGTTGGGGGACCTCAGTGCATTGGAGGCAACACTTTATCAGAGGTCCTAGACAAGCTATATCCTATAGCTGACACATCCGTGATAAGGCAGCTTGGTGGCAGCTGCGCGAAAGAGCTTTCTCTTCTTCGAGTCTCCTGGGTTGCAGAGCTACCACCGGAGGCCTCCCATTGCCTTACCTTAATCAGCGATTCCTGTCTCCCAACCACCCAGCTATAAATGAAGGAGACAGCTGGATTTTGGATTCCTGAATCTCCCCATACCCGCTTAGCTTGCGGCACAGGCTGACTCTTTGGTATGTCTTCTGCATTCATATGGAGATGCCAGAACCTGAAAAAGGTTATGTAGTTCAGAGGACTGTCGCTAATTTTTTCCTATATTTAGACTGTACTCTTCTGAGAATCACTTTCCTAAGTGGCCCTTACAACACAGAATATATCCCATCTTCACTGCTGAAAATTGACATTACCTTAATAATGGTTAACATATGGTTCCCTCTGTCTCACCAGACACTTATGGAACTTTTGCTGGGATATTAAATGAAGGACTCCCTGTCTGAATGTTTGAACATGCTCCCCACAACAACCCCTATAATTAATATATAGTTGATTTGCAGAAATGCTCTTTTTTAAAGGTAACAGTATATGGTTTGTTGTCATACTGCGCCCTGTTTCAGAAATATTTCAATTATTATGTTTTTACAGTTATTTCCACTCCTCTATTGCCTATTCTTTATCCTAGTCACTAGTACTTGTTATCTTAGGCTTTACTGTAGTCCAGGGCAGAAAACTCCTGTGTGTATCTATAATCCCTAGTGCAAACCTGCACCTATTTAATTTTGTTATCTGTCTTTCAGGATATAAGCTTACCTATATGATCTCAGGATTTGAAACTTAGCTCTCATATATACTGAACTCTTGTCTACACTAAACCCCTAGCATACTCCCTAGAATAGCTGAAAGAAAACTCAATTTCCCTTTCTCTAGACCCATACAGTTTCAGTTACAATACCTTAATGTAGAGAGAGGGAAGCAATTATGTATTTATAGGCAAAACCAGAAGGTCTTGGAGGATGCTATCCTGTAAACGTTAAGGATAGACTCACAGGACAGAATTACACTGTTACACAAATAGACTATTATAATGCCATGGAATGGCCATCACTCCCAGCCCATAGCTTCTCCTCATGGGGACTGCAACATATCTCAGCCCCCCCTTCTGCAGTAGTAGACCTGATGTGAGATACCTTCCCCATCCCTGCATTCACCTAGTGTAAGGGTTTCAGAGTACCTATAAGTTTAGCATCTTAGCTAAATCCCGCCCCTTCTTTCTTTCTATCTCTCTCCTTTCCTTCATTCGGAGCGGCTCTTGCCCGCTGAATTTTCCCTCTTACTCTTTTCCTCTTTCCATAGCAAAAAAAGAAAAAAAGAAAAACAAATTGAGTAACTTGGGGCACACTGGTCTGCACTGATATCAAAGATTCTCTGAGTCTGCGCCTCCATTACATGATATTCATCATACATATCAGGCTAGTTTTGACTCAACTATTTTTAAAATGTACAATTCTTGTCTATATAATTTCTATTGATTGTTTATGGTTGCCCTAGGTTATGTATCATATATAACATGCTCAAGTTCATCTCCATATCCATCCCTGCGTGGATGTTCAAACTGTTTTTGTCTTGTGTTTGAACTTGCCTCTGGCTTTCTCAATAAAAATTAAAAAAAAAAAAAAAAAAAGCTAATCCCAGATCTAGACTCTGCAGTAGAATTCTTTCAGTCTGAACTCCTACAAGTTTGGAATTTACATGCACCGCTGCGTAAGGTGAGAGTAAAAGGAGCACACTTGAATTGGATCACAGCTGACCTCATTCAAATATACCAATTTCGGGATTCATTGTGGTCAAAGTACAAGCATACTGGCTCTATGAATGATCACTGTGTATATAGACAATGGTGAAATATATGTACTAAACAAACAAAATTGGCTAAGGCGCAATATTTCTGTGAAAATCTGCACAATAATATATCTAACCCTAGAAAGTTTTGGAAACTCATAAATAACTTACAAAATCCACCAATCCACTCCCAACCCTCCGCTGTCAATGTGGATAACCAAAACCTGCAACTCCCCTTAAACGTAGCAAATGCCTTTAACAATTATTTTGTCGAATGCTCCACCACCCTGATTGACAAACTAATAAATGGCACGCATCCTGAAGCTACAAATGTGGGTCAGGCCCCACTAAAACAGCAAAGACCCAATATAGAAAAGTTCAATTTTAGACCTGTACCCTTCAATGTCATTAAGAAACACCTCAATAATCTAAAAATGAAAAACCAGTCAGGACCTGATCAAATCCCAGCAATGCTGTTGAAGCTCAGTGCGCCGGCAATTGCTAAGCCTGTCACAACCCTAATTAACAAATCCTTGGTGTCTGGATACATACCCAAACTCTGGAAAACTGCAAGAGTAGTGCCTATTCATAAAAGTGGGGAGTTAACCTTGGTTTCTAACTATCGTCCTATATCATTGCTCCCTGTATTGTCAAAAATCTTAGAAAAATGCGTCCATACGCAATTATGCGAGTATTATCAACTTTCTAACTATCTGACCCCTGATCAATCAGGTTTTAGACCGAATCACTCCACTACAACTGCCCTCCTAAAAGTTTGCAACGACATCCAAACTGGCATGGAACAAGGAGACCTAACAGGAGCTATTTTCCTTGATTTTGCAAAGGCTTTTGACACAGTGGACCATGACATAAATCATATGTATCGGATCGATCACAATATGTCTCTGTCTCTAACAGTGACTCCCTCCCTCTCCCAGTCACGTGTGGTGTTCCCCAAGGTTCCATTCTCGGCCCCCTACTATTCACATTAATTATAAATGATTTGCCTAATGTCTGCAAATCCTCAACTGTACACATGTACGCAGACGACATGGTAATCCATGCAAACAAATCTGATCTGCCGCAGCTTGAAGCAGTGCTCCAAGACCAGTTCACAGAGGTAGAAAAGTGGATCTCGAAAAACAAACTCTTCCTAAACACTGACAAAACGGTCACAATGATCTTTGGAACGGGACCTAAAATACAAAAATTACAAAATTCCCATCTTCGCATCAAAACAAAATCCAATTGCACGCTGACCGCAGTCCACTCTTTTAAATACTTAGGTATGTTGTTAGACGCCAATCTATCTTTTGGACTCCACATAGAAAAACTTGCCTCTAAACTTTATCCAAAACTAGGTGCCCTGTACAGAAACAAATCTTGCCTCAGCCCTACAGTAAAGGAAAAGATTGTAGAGCAAATGCTGATGCCTATCTTGGATTATGGGGACATAGTATATGCACCTGCTCCGCAAACTCACCTTAATAAACTAAATACGTTATATAACTCGTTCTGCGCTATGTGCTACAATGTAACTACAGGACCCACCATTGTGACATGCTAAAAGAACTAAACTGGCTGTCGCTGGAATCCAGACGCACCCTCCATCTTTCCTGCCTTGTCTTTAAGAGCCTTTCTGGGAAGCTCCCACCCTACCTGAGCAGAATGCTCTCCCCTACTATTCCCACCTCCTATAACCTCCGATCCAATAACAGCACATTATTTAGCTTTCCTCAATACAAAAAGAAAGCAGCTCAATCCTCCTTTTCCTACAGAGCACCACAATTATGGAATCACCTCCCTCACACTTTAAAAACTTCCCCAAGCCTAAAATCCTTTAAGAGATCCCTCTCTACATATCTAAAAACAGAATGCTCCTGGGCTCTTAATTCAACATCTAGGGGTCAAAACATAGGCTACCCTACAATACTTATTCGCAACCACAGATCCCTGCAAGATCTCACACTGCAGCACCTTGTTAGACCAGGTTTGAATATCTGCGACGCATATTCACTACCTTAAATCTCACGACGCAGCCAGGTGAATGAAAGATGGCGGACACAGAGGACTGGGAGAGCATCGCTCTAAACTTTATTGAGGCCTCCTGTCGGCTCCTAGAAGCACACCTGTTTACAACTATCGCTGAGCCTATTCCTAGCTGTTTACCCGCTACCGAGTATACCCAAGGGGATGGAAAGCAAAGTGCGGGAGATCATACAGTGGACATCACCACTACCGTGCACCCAGCTAAAACAGAGACAGTATGCCACAGCGCAGAGTTGACCCGAAAGAGTTGGGGGCAGTGCTGGAGACCGGGAGCTCAGTGGAGTCCTTGCTCCCTCCTAGCCTATGTGACTCCCGGGCTATTTGACTTCAGACATGGCTCCAGAGCGGCACTAGAACTTACCACGCAAAATGATGCAGCACTGGTTTCCATAGCTGACACGGTAGAGGCCCTGAGAGAACCACAAAGCTGTTACTGTAACGGAGCTTCCTGTCCCCTGTTCGCGCTGCTGGTACAGCTAATTCACAGCCCAGGTTTAGCCGCGCGGCACCACAGCAGCACTTGGAACCTACATGTGGCATGTCCCACGGAAACATTGTCAACTTGGAGGCTAAAGGATGCAAGGTTTCTGGGTCAGTGTAAATACAGCCGCACTGGAGTTGGTTAAACATTTCCAATTTACATCTGGAGGCGGATGGGCAGTGTTGAGCCATATACTGACAATATGATTCCAATCGCTTGAACTGAGTTACTGTTAGATTAATGTGACTGCTGCCTTTGTTACTATACCGTTCTCTACTACCCTACTTACAGGGCCCAGGACTTGCCATCTCATAGTGTCACTAGTGTCTTACACTTAGCAGCTAATCTTGTATGTAGTTAAAGAGCTCACTCACTCTAGCCTAAAAGATGCATAGTTCCTTTTTAAGGGGGGGGAAAAAAAAGGACAAAAAAAAAACTAAGCCACCCTGCAAACTTCTTGTGAAGCTCACACATGAACTAGAGTTATAACTGTGCAATGACTGCTCTATATGGCCATCTTGATTCTGCTATAACTAGGCTAATAGGGAGATAATGCATATTCTTACAGTTACCATTGTGGCAGCAAATGTCGCCATATGTTTTGTTTAGGATGGTTTGGCACTCACCCCTTATGGTTATATGGGTGACTCTAGCTTTATCCCATAAGGCTCCACTTGTTGTATAAGTTAATATATTTTTCCCATAGCTAATTCAAAGATTGGGTTAAACTTTGTTCTCTATGTATGCTAATTGTTGTTGACTCACCTCACAGTGCTCTCACGGCTAATTTGACTCCATATGCTACTATTGTCCTAAAGTTCTGGAATAACCCAGCTTAGCTCTACCCAAATACAAGTAATTGTGTGTGTGTCTGCGTTTGTGAACATGCATATGCCTGTATACGTATAGCCCCATATAACTTCTGGAGATATATAAATATGAGTGGCTGTCTGGTGTTGGGAGCAGGCTCCCAACTTAGTTAAACTAATGCTAACATGTCTGCTCACGTTTCCTAGGCTTAAAGAATGATTTTACATTAGAACCTACCTCATTGCTCAAAACAGTTTACACACTGGTCTCTGGGTATAGGGCCCGTACCCAGGTGACACGGTTTAAATTGGTTATAGGGGTAGATTACTAACCCACATGTGGTCTGGTTTCGAGAGGCACATTTCTACTTTGAGTCTATGAAGGTAGTATCAAAAATGAATACTGTAGATCCTCTATAATAGTCAGCCTTACCCCATAGTTCTAGCTGATAGGCTCACTATTCATACTACTTTTCCCCTAAGTTTGGAGACTTGGCACAACCTTGAACCTTAGATAAAACTCGCTCTCTACAGCACACTAACTGTTAACTTCACGCAAGTAATGCCTGCCTAATCTTTATAAAGTATGTATGAACCTATTTAGATATCTCCACTTAGTTAATATTACAGGGTTTCACTACGTACCTTGTTTTTTGTTCACCCTTTGGAAAATGGTTTAATTTATTTCTGTCATCTGTTTGGCATATATGTATAGCTAGCAATTATTGCTCTACTATGTTATCATGCTTATCAAGAACGACAGGAAGGGCAGAGGAGGTTAACTACTCATAGATACTTCTCCCTGGCAAACTATCTATGTCCTAGTTAACTGAGAGTCCCATAGCAACTAAATTACCACCTCCCCCCCCCCCCCCCCCGCTACTAGAATGTACCCCCCCTTCTCTGGGAGGGATAACTACGCGGTTTATCTTGCCTATACCGCATCATAGATTGTATTCCATACTTAGTTACCATACTATGTTATTTTAATTTATAATTGGCGCCTTTATTTTTGATACCATTTGAATTTAATTATTGCATAATGTCTACATACTCTAGCATAATATCACAGCAGTTGACTGGCGCTTACAGTATTCATATTCCATGGCACACTACATGTCAACCTATTCTAGACTCCCTTTAATCTCTATCTTGTGTCTTGTGTGTTGTTCATATAAATGTAAAAAAAAGGTTCCAATTCTTCCATAGTATTGCCTATGTTGTAAAACGTATCTATTAAGATGGAAGCAGTATATTTGAAATGTACCATTTATGTTTGCTCTGTATTATATTACCTTGCATATGTTGTATTGGTTTCAGCACAACCTTAATAAAAATCTTTAAAAAAAAAACAAAACAAAAAAAAACCAAAAAAAAACCAGAATGCTCCTGTCATGGTTGATTAAATATTTCGTACCTGCTCTATGTTAAATGTTTGCATATATTGTGTATTATTATTGTTTTTGTATTTTATTGTACCCTATTGTATCAATGCAATGTTTTGTGGTCCCAGGACATACTTGAAAACGAGAGAAATCTCAAAGTATCCTTCCTGGTAAAATATTTTATAAATAAATAAATAAATAAATTGTAGTTTCTGTCAATTAAAGCAAATTAAAAACAGTTTTGTAGCAGAGTTATCCTTAAAAAGGTCTGAGAGTTAGAAATTACTGAATTTGCAGAGCTCAATTACATGCAAATATATTCATTTTTTATTTAGCTCAATTTGCATGTAATTTAGTTTTTCAAGGATGCCCCTGCTACATATCAGTCTTTAATGGTAGTTTCTGTCAATTAAAACAAATTTAAGACAGCTATATAGCTGGGTTTGCAGCAAAAAGCCAGAAGGGAGTTCTGTCTTTACAAACGTTCTGTGCGCTGCCTTCTGGAAGAGACTGTGCAGCTTCTCAGAGAGCCAGGCAGGTAGAATAAACAGCAGGCGTTTGTGTTGAGCCAGTTACTAATTTGAGGAGTGTTTGTGTATATTTAACCTAGTAAGGCAGTGGGTGACGTGCACTCATAGGAGGCCGGTCAGGCACTGCTGCACCTTCCATTTGGGGCAACTTGAAATTAAAAATAAAATTTTATTAAAAAAAATATATTTATTTTATTTTTTCAAAATGTTCTAATATTGCGCAATAGAGGCAGCAGGTTCTGCTTTCTCTCTATTGCGCAATATGTTGCATACATTTTTATCACTAGTCGCTCTGCTGCGCCACCCAGTGGTCATTTGTAGCTTCAGAGCGGCTGAAAAACCTATTATAGAGGCATCTCTAGTGAGGCCTCTTATTTTGCTGGGACTGGGAGCCTCAGCCAATCAACTCCAGCCATGTATGTTCTCCTGGTGATTGACAGCACCAGGAGAACATACTGACCAGAGTTGTTTGACTGCCTGCTGCGCATGTGCAAATCGAGGACCACTGTCTGGCGGGAACAACAGAGTAACAGAGACTGCTGTTGTGCGTTACACTTCGACCTGTTGGGACTCCAACTGAGCAGCCCATCATCTGGTAGCCTAGGCTCTTCAAATTGAATAAAGTGAGATAGACAGAGGTTGGTCCGGACTGCAGAGGACTTCTAGAGTGACTGACAAGTTACATCATCAGGTGCTTCCCTGGCCCCTGCCTGAGGAACGGAACGTTAGTGACAGCACAAGCACAACCAGTGGAGGCTCCTCCATATGTGCACTGTCGCACGTGAACCCCCAGGGGGCAGAGGAGAGGGAGAAAAAATGAGCAGAACTTAAGAAAAAAAAAAATTAGAAAAAAAAATTATGAAAATTTTTATTTTTATTTATATTATTTTATATTATATTTTATATTATATTTATGTATTATTTTCCTGTGTGCTGTCTTCTGTGAGACTGTGCAGTGTAACTATCATCATGACATCATGCATATTAGGCTGAAACCTGAAAGTCGAAAGGGCTGTTTTGCCTATACTTCTATGTATCGCACGTGCGATACATAGAAGTATAGGCAAAAGCACTTTCCACTTTAAAACTGCATTGACTGCAGCGCCACCTACAGGCCAGCCCATAGCCTCCCTGTTCGCACAGCTCTTAGTGTGCGGGAGCCAGCTGTCACGTGACACTCGCACACTAAGAGCTGAGCTGACTATGTGTGTCAGTGTAGGAGGAGAGGAGGCAGGGGCGTAACAGTTACGCCATAAACTACACAACTACTTTTGCAGCGTCTGAGCTAGGCGGACTTGGCCTTACTTGTGTGGGCGGAAGAGGAGGCTGTCAGGAGAGGATCTTTGTTCATACAGAGCAGGTACTATGGCTTTAGAATAAAAACTGTTTTAATGTGTTTCTATCGATATATATGGCGCCATAATTTCCTACCTTGGCTTGTCCTCAACCTAACCTTTCTTCTGACACATGCAACGCATGAAAAGCACAGGCAAAGGGCACTTGTAAATAACTTTATTCAGTATGAATGTTCTCAGAACTGCAAATAATCATGGGGATAAAATATGTATATGGCAGCTGCCTACAGTTATTTTCAGAGCTGTCAAGAGCTTAAGCAAGAAATGGTTTTCGTTTTCTGAGGGTCTGTTTTGTGTTAAAGGAAGCAAATTACTCATTAACCATCTTAGCTTACTAAGAATAGAATCTATGCATGCATGGTGGGAAATGTTATCTCCCTTACAAGTGTATTACAAGAGGCCTGCTTCAAAATTAATTGCTTAGCTCAGATTGTTGATTGAAAGTGTAAAGACAAATGTTCATCAAACTTAGAATGTGTTAGTATGTATATGCGTTTTTGTGTGACTGTCTGCATATGTACATACATTTGTGTGTCTTGCGAAATGTTAACAATTAAAGTCAAAGGTTGTCATCTATATATACAAAAATTAGCTAAAAGCTTTGTGGACACACCCAAAATATTTTATTTTTAATTTTACATTTGTTTTACTAAAAATGTATGCATTTTTCTTATTTTTTTTCTAACATTTATTTTACTGAAGATATAATGAAGATATAATGAAAGCAAAGGTTACCTTAGGAATATGTAGATGTATCTTTAAAATACCAGTTTAAATTTTAAGAACTATGTATAAAATGTTAGCTTCTTTAAAGAATTAGGCACTGCCATGTTAAAACCTAGGTTTCTCTTATCTAATCTTTTCTGCTGAGGGCAATTAGGGACATAGAGTGTGCAACTGTGCAAACAATGGTTTGTGGAATATACAAATGTTAAAGTAATTTTATCATTTTAAAACACTTTTTTAGCATTGCTATATTTTAAAAGTTTTCATTTGCACACTTTTTGTCTTCAATTGTCCTCAGTAGAAGAGACTAGACAAAGGATAACTACTTTTTAACATGGAAGTACCCATTACTTCATAGAAACTCAGGAAAATTGGAAATTTCACAATGCAGGAAAAGGGGACAAAATAAATAATGAAAGTGTGTGTGTATGTGTGTTATACCCTGACAAAAAATATTATGGCTATAAAAGATACCCACACATATAAACACTACTGCTACTACGCACAGACACATACACACATATACACACACACACATAAACACTACTACTACTACACACAGACACATACACAGACACATTTTTTTTACAGCAGCACGCTCTCATACTGCTCTTCTTTCGGCGCATACTTGCAATATTGAATAGAATAGAAGAGGTGTAAGGCAAGAGCATGCTGCTGTTATAAAGATATTATATATGTAATGTAAGTAAGATATGTATAAATAGTGTTTATCAGACCAGTACATATATATAATCAAATTCAAGAGTTTAGGTTTTGGTTCAAATGGGTGGGGCCATTCGAGGGGTGGGGCGTTCTCAAAGGGGCGGGGTCTTGTGCACCACCATCTTAAAAATTCACCAGCCGCCACTGAGCACAACAAACCGGTAGGCCAGGTAGAGGGTAAAAAAGTTAACCGTTACTGGTGCCGGACTGCTCACTGCTTAATTAAATAATTATTAACCGGACCGGTCCTCATGTGATCTCTGTCAGTCATGATAAGTAATGTAATGTACACCCGGTCAGTGTGCATTACATAACTTATCATGACTGACACAGATCATCACATGAGGACCGGTTTGGGTAATAATTATTTAATTCTTAAGGCTGAGGCTGTGGGGTAGGGGGTAAAAAAAATTAACCGTTACTGGTGCCAGACTGCCAGTGTACTGGTGTAGTGTGCAACCGACTGCTCACTGCTGAATAAAATAATTATTAACCAGACCGGTCCTCATGTGATCTCTGTCAGTCATGATAAGTTATTTAATGTACACCCAGTCGGTGTACATTACATAACTTATCATGACTGACACAGATCATCAGGGGCGGACTGACAAGCACTAAATAATATATATATATATTTCTTAATTTTTAATTTGATTAAAACAAATTGCGGGGGGGGGGGGTTGCGGGTGCGGAGGGGGGGTAATAGGGGGGTAGCGGGGGCAGGGGTGGCAGGAGAGGGAGTGGCCAGTTGCCGCTCAATTGTGCAGTGGAGGTCTGGAGGCTTGAGCGCTTTGTTGGTACATGCAAGAAGCCCAATGAAGTTGAACTTAGGAAGGAGGCAAGGAGGCAATTTTCAAGTACTCTGCAGACAGCCAGAAATAAACACTAACTAACCCCTCTAGCAATATGTACATTTTGTTGAGCTACCTACCCCACCACTCATAAGAGAAAACTACATCCATAATTTTATGCTTTACTTTCCAAAAAGGTCTTGTTAGCAATGCTGTTGAACATTTTGCTAAAAAAATATTTTTGAATGCCTCTCCCCCTTCCCTCTGTCTCTCCCTCTCTTTGTATCTTCCGTCCCTCCCCTCTGTCTCTCCCTCCCCTCCTCTGTCTCTCCCTCCTCCCCTCGCCTCTCCATCCCCCCTCTGTCTCTCCCTCCACCCCTGTCTCTCCATCTCCCTGTCTCTCCCTCTCCCTGTCTCTCTCTCTCTCCCTGTCTCTCTCCCTCCCTCTGTCTCTCTCCCTCCCCCTCCTCTGTCTCTCTCCCTTCCTCCCCCACCTCTGTCTCTTTCTACCTCCCTTCCTCTGTCTCCCTCACTCCCTGTGTCTCTCTCCCTCCCTCCCTCTGTCTCTCTCTCTCCCTCCCTCCCCATCCCTCTGTCTCTCTCTCCCTCCCTCTCCATCCCTCTGTCTCTCCCTCCCACTCCATCCCTCTGTCTCTCCCTCTCGCTCCATCCCTCTGTCTCTCCCTCCCTATGTCTCTCCCTCCCTATGTCTCACCCTCCCTCTGTCTCTCCTCCCTCCCTCTGTCTCTCTCTCCCTCCCTCTGTCTCTCTCTCTCTCTCCCTCTGTCTCTCTCTCTCCCTCTGTCTCTCTCCCTCCCTCTGTCTATCTCCCTCCCTCTCCCTCCCTCCCTTTGTCTCTCTCCCTCCCCCCTCTGTCTCCCTCCCTCCCTTCCTCTGTCTCTCTCTCCCACTCTCGCTCTTTCCCTCCCCCTCTATCCCTCTGTCTCTCTCTCTCCCTCTGTCTCTCTCTCCCTCCCCCTCTATCCCTCTCTCTCTCTCTCTCCCTCCCTCCCTCTGTCTCTCTCTATTCCTCTGTCTCTCACTCCTTCTGTCTCTATCCCCCTCCCTCCCTTCCTCTCCCTCTGTCTCTCTCTCTCTCCCTCCCTCTGTCTCTCTCTTCATCCCTCTGTCTCTCTCTCCATCTCTCTGTCTCTCTCTCCATCTCTCTGTCTCTCTCTCCATCCATTTCTCTGTCTCTCTCTCTCTATCCATCTCTCTGTCTCTCTCTCTATCCATCCATCCCTCTGTCTCTCTCTCTCTATCCATCCCTCTGTCTCTCTCTCTCTATCCATCCCTCTGTCTCTCACTCTCTGTCTCTCTCTCCATCCCTCTGTCTCTCTCTCCATCCCTCTGTCTCTCTCTCCATCTCTCTGTCTCTCTCTCAATCTCTCTGTCTCTCTCTCCATCTCTCTGTCTCTCTCTCTATCCATCTCTCTATCTCTCTCTCTCTCTATCCATCCCTCTGTCTCTCTCTCCCTCTCTCTCCATCCCTCTGTCTCTCTCTCTCTCCCTCTCTCTCCATCCCTCTGTCTCTCTCTCCATCCCTCTGTCTCTCTCTTCATCTCTCTGTCTCTCTCTCCATCTCTCTGTCTCTCTCTCTATCCATCTCTCTGTCTCTCTCTCTATCTATCCCTCTGTCTCTCTCTCTCTATACATCCCTCTCTCTCTCTGTCTCTCTCTCCCTCTCTCTCCATCCCTCTGTCTCTCGCTCCATCTATCTGTATCTCTCTCCATCTCTCTGTCTCTCTCTCCATCTCTCTGTCTCTCTCTCCATCTCTCTGTCTCTCTCTCTCTATCCATCTCTGTCTCTCTCTCTATCCATCTCTCTGTCTCTCTCTCTATCCATCCCATTGTCTCTCTCTCTCTCCCTCTTTCTCCATTCCTCTGTCTCTCTCTCCATTCCTCTGTCTCACTCTCCATCTCTCTGTCTCTGTCTCTCTATCCATCTCTCTGTCTCTCTATCTAACCTTTTGTCTCTCTCTCTATCTCCATCCCTCTGTCTCTCTCTCCATCCCTCTGTCTCTCTCTTCATCTCTCTGTCTCTATCTCCATCTCTCTGTCTCTCTCTCTATCCATCTCTCTGTCTCTCTCTCTCTATACATCCCTCTGTCTCTCTCTCTATATACATCCCTCTGTCTCTGTCTCTCTCCCTATCTCTCCATCCCTCTGTCTCTCTCTCCATCCCTCTGTCTCTCTCTTCATCTCTCTGTCTCTCTCTCTCCATCTCTCTGTCTCTCTCTCCATCTCTCTGTCTCTCTCTCTGTCTCTCCCTCCCTTCCTCTCTCTCTCTCCATCCCTCTATCTCTCTACCTCCCTCTGTCTCTCTAACATGCTCAGGCACTTGTCAGATGTCTCTAGCTCAGTGTTTCTTGCAGCAAGAAAGCCAGAGGAGTGCCGCCAAACTTTTGACAGTAAAAGTAACAAATATTTTTGTTCAAATGACAGTGCACCTTTGCTTATTTATATAATTATATTTCTTTATAAACTTTTGCTAGCCTAATATGTAATCAGTTTGCATTATCTGGCCCATTTCTCCTTTGTCGCGCCTGATCCACTATACCTGTCAGATTTACAAACAACTATAATCAGTTTGATGCTTTGCACCTCATAGCTACCTGGCAGCCTGAGAGATCTATGACTTTCTCTTACCACTACTCTAGCTGCCTTCTGTGCCCAGCACTTCTAAACTTTCCTCTTCAGCCAATGCCCATGCACACAAGCCTAAAGGCAGTGTTGCTGTAGGTGATAAAGTAAAAGATAAAAACTGAAGAAGTCATGGTGTCTGCTGGGTTCTAAACCAAGGCATTAACTTCAGGTTTATGTGTCACGGGTATCTCAGGGGTTAACTGAAGAGGGCTATGTGTGTTAATGGCATCCCAGGGATAAACTGCCCAGGTGTGTGTGTTAATGACATCCAAGGGATAAATAGCCCAGGTGTGTGTGTGTGTTAATGACATCCCAGGGATACATTATCCAGGTGTGTGACTATTGGGTTCATATATTGGCTTCTCTGGCAAATCATAGCCAGTGCCTCACTCGCCTCTGACCTCACTGCACGTCACTCCTTGTGTTGTGCTTTAGACCACATGCCTTAGTCTTTCCTTACATTGATGCTTGTGTGAGAGCACACAGCCAGGGTACTGACTTGGGATTATAAATAGATCATGCAGGCACAGGTCTGAGTCTGGATCTGCACATGAATGGGTTTGTTTGACTTTGTCTGATACTTTGTGTTTTAAGCAACCTTTCCGTGTTTGTGCCTAAAAATAAACTGGCCTTTAAATACAAATGCTAAGACAACAACATGGTCCTTAGTTGAAAAACAAACTCTTTTGGCTTTTATTTGTTTTAGTTTTAATTTGTGAACACGGACATGGCAGTATTATCCCTTATGTTAGAAAATTCTTCTTTTGTGAAAAGCTTCAGAATGAGAATGCAGCCCAGAAGCTTGGTATAGAAGTGAAAACTCCTAGGCCTAGATTTAGAGTTTGGCGTTAGCCGTGAAAACCAGCGTTAGAGGCTCCTAACGCTGGTTTTAGGCTACCGCCGGTATTTGGAGTCACTCAAAATAGGGTCTAACGCTCACTTTCCAGCCGCGACTTTTCCATACCGCAGATCCCCTTACGTCAATTGCGTATCCTATCTTTTCAATGGGATTTCTCTAACTCCGGTATTTAGAGTCGTTTCTGAAGTGAGCGTTAGACATCTAACGACAAAACTCCAGCCGCAGGAAAAAAGTCAGTAGTTAAGAGCTTTCTGGGCTAACGCCGGTTTATAAAGCTCTTAACTACTGTGCTCTAAAGTACACTAACACCCATAAACTACCTATGTACCCCTAAACCGAGGTCCCCCCACATCCCCGACACTCGAAAAAAAATTTTTAAGCCCTAATCTGCCGAACGCCACCTACGTTATCCTTATGTACCCCTAATCTGCTGCCCCTAACACCGCCGACCCCTGTATTATATTTATTAACCCCTAATCTGCCCCCCTCAACGTCGCCTCCACCTGCCTACACTTATTAACCCCTAATCTGCCGACCGCAAAGCGCTGCCACCTACGTTATCCTTATGTACCCCTAATCTGCTGCCCCTAACACCGCCGACCCCTATATTATATTTATTAACCCCTAATCTGCCCCCCACAACGTCGCCTCCACCTGCCTACACTTATTAACCCCTAATCTGCCGACCGGACCTGAGCGCTACTATAATAAAGTTATTAACCCCTAATCCGCCTCACTAACCCTATCATAAATAGTATTAACCCCTAATCTGCCCTCCCTAACATAGCCGACACCTAACTTCAATTATTAACCCCTAATATGCCGACCGAATCTCGCCGCTATTCTAATAAATGTATTAACCCCTAAAGCTAAGTCTAACCCTAATACTAACACCCCCCTAAGTTAAATATAATTTAAATCTAACGAAATTAATTATCTCTTATTAAATAAATTATTCCTATTTAAAGCTAAATACTTACCTGTAAAATAAATCCTAATATAGCTACAATATAAATTATAATTATATTATAGCTATTTTAGGATTTATATTTATTTTACAGGTAACTTTGTATTTATTTTAACCAGGTACAATAGCTATTAAATAGTTAAGAACTATTTAATAGCTAAAATAGTTAAAATAATTACAAATTTACCTGTAAAATAAATCCTAACCTAAGTTACAAATAAACCTAACACTAGACTATTAATAAATTAATTAAATAAACTACCTACAATTACCTACAATTAACCTAACACTACACTATCAATAAATTAATTAAATACAATTGCTACAAAGAAATACAATTAAATAAACTAGCTAAAGTACAAAAAATAAAAAAGAACTAAGTTGCAAAAAATAAAAAAATATTTACAAACATTAGAAATATATTACAACAATTTTAAACTAATTACACCTACTCTAAGCCCCCTAATAAAATAACAAAGCCCCCCAAAATAAAAAAATGCCCTACCCTATTCTAAATTACTAAAGTTCAAAGCTCTTTTACCTTACCAGCCCTGAACAGGGCCCTTTGCGGGGCATGCCCCAAGAAGTTCAGCTCTTTTGCCTGTAAAAGAAAAAATACAATACCCCCCCCAACATTACAACCCACCACCCACATACCCCTAATCTAACCCAAACCCCCCTTAAATAAACCTAACACTAAGCCCCTGAAGATCATCCTACCTTGTCTTCACCATACCAGGTTCACCGATCGGTCCAGAAGAGCTCCTCCGATGTCCTGATCCAAGCCCAAGCGGGGGGCTGAAGAGGTCCATGATCCGGCTGAAGTCTTCATCCAAGCGGGCCAGAAGAGGTCTTCCATCCGATTGAAGTCTTCATCCAAGCGGCATCCATACGGAGCGAAGCGGCAGCATCCTGAAGGCCTCCACCGCGGAACATCCATCATGGCCGACGACTGAACGACGAATGACGGTTCCTTTAAATGACGTCATCCAAGATGGCGTCCCTCGAATTCCGATTGGCTGATAGGATTCTATCAGCCAATCGGAATTAAGGTAGGAAAATTCTGATTGGCTGATGGAATCAGCCAATCAGATTGAGCTCGCATTCTATTGGCTGATCGGAACAGCCAATAGAATGCGAGCTCAATCTGATTGGCTGATTGGATCAGCCAATCGGATTGAACTTGATTCTGATTGGCTGATTCCATCAGCCAATCAGAATATTCCTACCTTAATTCAGATTGGCTGATAGAATCCTATCAGCCAATCGGAATTCGAGGGACGCCATCTTGGATGACGTCATTTAAAGGAACCGTCATTCGTCGTTCAGTCGTCGGCCAGGATGGATGTTCCGCGGTGGAGGTCTTCAGGATGCTGCCGCTTCGCTTCGGATGGATGCCGCTTGGATGAAGACTTCAATCGGATGGAAGACCTCTTCTGGCCCGCTTGGATGAAGACTTCAGCCGGATCATGGACCTCTTCAGCCCCCGCTTGGGCTTGGATCAGGACATCGGAGGAGCTCTTCTGGACCGATCGGTGAACCTGGTATGGTGAAGACAAGGTAGGATGATCTTCAGGGGCTTAGTGTTAGGTTTATTTAAGGGGGGTTAGATTAGGGGTATGTGGGTGGTGGGTTGTAATGTTGGGGGGGGGTATTGTATTTTTTCTTTTACAGGCAAAAGAGCTGAACTTCTTGGGGCATGCCCCGCAAAGGGCCCTGTTCAGGGCTGGTAAGGTAAAAGAGCTTTGAACTTTAGTAATTTAGAATAGGGTAGGGCATTTTTTTATTTTGGGGGGCTTTGTTATTTTATTAGGGGGCTTAGAGTAGGTGTAATTAGTTTAAAATTGTTGTAATATATTTCTAATGTTTGTAAATATTTTTTTATTTTTTGTAACTTAGTTCTTTTTTATTTTTTGTACTTTAGCTAGTTTATTTAATTGTATTTCTTTGTAGCAATTGTATTTAATTAATTTATTGATAGTGTAGTGTTAGGTTAATTGTAGGTAATTGTAGGTAGTTTATTTAATTAATTTATTGATAGTCTAGTGTTAGGTTTATTTGTAACTTAGGTTAGGATTTATTTTACAGGTAAATTTGTAATTATTTTAACTATTTTAGCTATTAAATAGTTCTTAACTATTTAATAGCTATTGTACCTGGTTAAAATAAATACAAAGTTACCTGTAAAATAAATATTAATCCTAAAATAGCTATAATATAATTATAATTTATATTGTAGCTATATTAGGATTTATTTTACAGGTAAGTATTTAGCTTTAAATAGGAATAATTTATTTAATAAGAGATCATTAATTTCGTTAGATTTAAATTATATTTAACTTAGGGGGGTGTTAGTGTTAGGGTTAGACTTAGCTTTAGGGGTTAATACATTTATTAGAATAGCGTCGAGATTCGGTCGGCAGATTAGGGGTTAATAATTGAAGTTAGGTGTCGGCGATGTTAGGGAGGGCAGATTAGGGGTTAATACTATTTATGATAGGGTTAGTGAGGCGGATTAGGGGTTAATAACTTTATTATAGTAGCGCTCAGGTCCGGTCGGCAGATTAGGGGTTAATAAGTGTAGGCAGGTGGAGGCGACGTTGTGGGGGGCAGATTAGGGGTTAATAAATATAATATAGGGGTCGGCAGATTAGGGGTACATAGGGATAATGTAAGTAGCGGCGGTTTATGGAGTGGCAGATTAGGGGTTAATAATAATATGCAGGGGTCAGCGATAGCGGGGGCGGCAGATTAGGGGTTAATAAGTGTAAGGTTAGGGATGTTTAGACTCGGGGTACATGTTAGAGTGTTAGGTCCAGACGTAGGAAGGGTTACCGCATAGCAAACAATGGGGCTGCGTTAGGAGCTGAACGCGGCTTTTTTGCAGGTGTTTGGTTTTTTTTCAACTCAAACAGCCCCATTGTTTCCTATGGGAGAATCGTGCACGAGCACGATTTTGAGGCTGGCCGCGTCCGTAAGCAACTCTGGTATCGAGAGTTGAAGCTGCGTTAAAAATGCTCTACGCTCCTTTTTTGGAGCCTAACGCAGCCTTTATGTGGACTCTCGATACCAGAGTTATTTTTATGGTGCGGCCAGAAAAAAGCCAGCGTTAGTTTTTCGGGTCGTTACCGACAAAACTCCAAATCTAGGCCCTAGTGTGTTGTATCCACAAGACTGTACTGGGATAGGAAGATTTTCTAGTGTGGAGAATAAATTGACTTTTCAATATAATTTGCTCATAGATTTCATGGCCTATTGCAGAAGGGAGTGGAAATGGGATAGTCCTCCCATTCTGTTCTGGGTGACGGTCCACTGTGGTAAGTGGGCTTGTCTAGTAAGCATTTAACCCTATAACTGCCTTAAAAGGTCTTTACTACATTCAATAATTTACATCTCAAATTTGGGTGTTCAGGGGGTCATATTTTGGTTATAGACCCACTGTGCTGCTTTATATTATTATAATAGTAATTATGATGAAATTGCAAATGATATTTATTGGTCTGATTTTTATTTATTTTTTCCCTTCTCCACTAGAAGTGAAGACAAAATGATTAGGAAAAAGATGCACAACAAATAATAAAATAATAAATACATATGTAATACATATGTATTTATAATGTTTAACTATTTCATAACTTTCCTGGGATAATTAATCTATAAAAATAGTTGATAAAAAAAAAAAAAATTATATGTAAAGGAAGGATTATATTAATTTGTATGTAAATAATTTTATTCAATTTATTACTTGACTCGTAGTAGTATATGGTACATAGTATATTGTGTAAAGAAAAGTTCAAATAACAGAGGTTAACAAACAAAAACTCTGACATATTTAAATATTTATAAGCATTACTAAATAATCTATTATATGAATATATATATATATATATATACACACATAGACATATACACACACACACATATATACATATATATATATATATACACACATATATATATATATATATATATATATATATATATATATATATATATATATATATATATATATATATATATATATATACATACATACATAAATAGAAGGTATTGTGCTATGTGAAGGGCATTGGAATGGGAAATATTTATATTTCATGTAGGTTTAGCGCACTTGAGAAAATGCAATTTGGCTGTTACAGAAACAGATTTTTGTGCACATTGGGTTAGCGCTTGTGTGAAAACTTTTTACTTTCAACTTGTAATACGAGCAATACCCAGCACATGCAAAAATCTTACTTCTAGCGGCGTTAGGGCACAAGCAGGAGCGATAACACTGCACTTGTAATCTAGCCCATAATGTCATCCTTTTTACTGCTTGTGCAATGTTAAATGCAGACAGCGTATGCTACAGCAGATCATGTCCGCCAGACATTGATAAATTGGCCCCTTAGTCTGAACTTCAAATGAGTAGTAGATTATTTTTTTTCTGACAAATTTCAAAGTTATGTCTATTTCCACTCGTCCTCTATCATGTGACAGCCATCAGCCAATCACAAGTGCATATACGTATATTCTGCAAATTCTTGCACATGCTCAGTAGGAGTTGGTGACTCAAAAATAGTAAATATAAATAAATTGTGCACATTTTGTTAATGGTAGTAAATAGGAAAGTAGGTTTTTTTTACTATTTTTTTCCTAAGCACAACATCACTAATTATTATTTCTATCTTTCTCCAAAATATAGCTCATTATTTCTTTTGTTTCAATGTGTTTAAATGATAAAATAGTGAGGTTCGGGTATTCGGTGGGCGGAGCTGTGCAGCACACAAGTCTTCAGCGTGCTGCGTGTAGAGCTCGATAGTGTTGTTGCCCAGGTGCACTGTCCATTGCTGGCATAGGTAATCCCTATCTGTGCCCTAGGACAGCGGTCCAGAGGACCAATCAAGAAGCCAATCCAGGCCGCAGAGGGCCACTTCGTCTAGGCCACGATCAGAGGTGAATCAGACTGGACCAGAGGCTAACAAAAAGCTAAACAAACCAAAATGAGGTTATAGACATTGCCTCCCACTACTACGCATGCTGTTACATTACCGCCCAGACCCAGAAGAAACTAGAAGTTAAAGGTATTGGTGGTGTCGAAACAGATACAGGGATAGTATCACGTATCAAAAACCTAAAAAACCTACATCATTACAAAGGACTATATCCTAACTGTGGAACTGTTCTCAATCCAAGAACATTTTTTTTTTCCTTTTTCCGGCATATTAAGCACTACTTAGTGCGGGACATTAAACCTTGGTACAAAAATAAAGGGGGGAAAAAGAGGAAAGGGGAAGTGAGGGTGGCCTGAAGTTATATACTGTTTAATATATTAAGAATGTATGAAAAAAGTGCTATTGTGACAGAGCTGGCTCCTGGTTAAATAAGTTGTAATTTCTATATACTAGCTAGATTTATTACCTGGTAGCTGGAAGGTTATTAGGTTAAGGGTGGTTAAATTATATTAGGCCATCCCTTCTTTTTTTCTTAAATAATTCAAACAGAGAAAATGTGTTGCTCTGGTAACTATATGATTACTACATGAGTTATATATACTGTTAACGTGGGTGTACCAAAGTGAATAGCAAGATTTCATTTAAAATAACACAGAAAAAAACACAAAAAAACACATACACATATTAACCACATAGCACTAAAGGGTCATGTGATCATTAGAGATTCACATTTTGTAATTTTCACGTTAGTTTGTTTTCACCTTCTTTTTTCTTTTTTTTTCTTTTTCACATTGTATCCCCCTGAAATGGGGAGATTAGTATTATACATAGGTGCTGCACATGGAAAAATTCATGACACATGCTAAATTACACTCACTTACTATGCCTCCCAAACCTAGAGACAAAAAGAATCAGCTCTCTGAGACAGACGTGGAGATTGCTAGTGAAGCCTTAATTCCTAAAAAAGATTTGCAACCACTAATTACACAGCTATCAGATCTATTTCTACCGCAATTCGACTTAGTAAAGACACAAATTGCTAGTTTAACCACAGACATTAGACAATTCGCAAACAGATTAAATGAGGTAGAGGACAGAGTTTCAGCGACAGAAGAAAGCCAAGGAAGAAACATCCAAATGCTGCAAGGTAGAATAGATGATTTAGAAAATCGCTCTAGGTGTAATAACCTAAAAATGATTGGTCCTCCAGAAAACACAGAATTTTCAGACTTATTACACTTTGCTTCCGTAGTTTTACCTCAATCACTGGGGATTCAACAACAGAATTTACCTTTAGCAGTAGAAAGGGTGCAAAGATTAGGTTTACCAAAACTACAGACTACAGGCCATAAATTAGCTGGACTTATTATGATCAGATTTTTGAACTACCAGGATAAAATAAATTTGCTGAGGATCTATAGGAAAAATAGGGGAACATAAAATATTACTTTTCCAGGATTTTTCTGTTTAAACCACGGCAAAAAGAAAAACAATGGCACCATTGTCTACAAAGTTGATAAATATAGGAGTTAAAGCTAGATTTATTATAATTGAAGAAGTTGATGCCACTATTACACTAACCAAAACTGAGGAGGCCAAAGAATACTTTAAACAAAGAAATACCTCACTTACATAAATATAAGAATATTAAGTACTATAATCTGCATCTTAGATTATAGATCTGGTTATAAGATGAGTTGGTCACACCAGATACTGTCCTCTGATTGTGATGTTTCTAGATAAACTTTATGTATGTTCTGATGTTTTTATTTTTTGTTCCATTTTTTCCCTTTTATTTTGTTTTTCTCTCTCCCTCCTCACGCCCCTGCTCCGCAGTGTTGGCTCTCCCCTGGTGTTTTTTCTGCCAATAGGGTATGAGGGATATCGGTTTTGCTTAATTGAAAAACATTACTTAATATCTTTCTTGGAAGGTGGTGTAACATATGCCTGCCTGATATCACTATCCCTTTAAGACTGCCTTCCCTGCTACTGACAATCATGCTGGTTTGGGCAGTATCTGCATTCAACTTACCTGCCTTATTAATCATTCATGCACCTGATTCCCTCTGCCTCTTTTTAAACCATCTCAGGCCTAATGTGCATTGGATTAGCTTTAAAGTTTTGTTCCAGAACAACAGAGGTCTGTGACTGTTCCTGCATGGATTTTACCAGCATATTCAAGCTACAGCCTTTCATTTTAGCTATGCTTAAAATAATCTAATCGCAAGTATCCATATAATACCATTTTGTTTCCTGTACACTGCTACTTAACAAACTCTGAACTTTATTCTAAATGACAAGTATGCATTTGGTTATAATCACTCTCTAATTACTACAACCGCATCTTACTCAATACTTAATAACTATTCTTTGCTACAAGTTGTCATAGCTGAAATATCCTCCTCCAAATATGTTAATATATTCAGAACTCTGCATCTATGTGTTCATTTAAAAGCTTTCATGTGATTATCCAATATATGCACAAACAGTATTTAATGCCTTAAACTTGCAACTTATCTATCACCTGTGCTGCTCTGCTTATTACTGACATACAGCTCTATATAATATTATGTACTGTGAACCTGCAACAAACCTTAGTTTGCATCTATGAGCCAATCTTCTACCAGTTTACTCTGAAGCCTGAACATCCTACATTGCTATATTTTCCTCTCTTGAATCCTGCAGCTACTTCTATTAACTAACTATAAATCACAGTGAAGCCAGAATATATTGTATACAAATGTTGCACTCTCCATGACTTCTACAATAACTTCTTGCAACTATGAATCACAGAATATCATCTATCCACGTCCAGGATACTCTTCCCCAGGTCAGGGGTCGGTGTCTCCAATTCCCTACCACTGCCCCAAGGGTCTGTGTCCTAAGTGCATTTACACCGGAACATGACAGGTGGGAGGTATCACCTCGCCGATTAAAAGAAAGCTGGTTTTAAAACAACTGGGTAGACACAACCCGGATATAGTGCTTATACAAGAAACGCATCTTAAAGGTGAGGAAGCAACTAAATTGAAATCCAAATGGGTTGGTGAGGTGTTTGCCTCTGCATGTTCCCATAGGAAAAGAGATGTAGCGATATTACTAAATAGAAATCTTACATATAAGATCATAAACTCTGAAATAGACTCAGAAGATAGATGGATAATCTTGGAGATAGTACTACAAGGTATTCAATTCGTATTGTGCAATGTTAATGGACCCAATAAAATAGAGCCAGATTATTTGGAATAAACTAACTGTACGGTTATCTAAATATATTGGACAAAATATAATAATGGCTGGAGATTTTAACCTGATCCCTATTCCAGCTGTAGATAGAGTTGGTCAAAAAAATGTAAGATACCCAACACAAAAGTCTAAGATCTACAAACAAATTAGTAATGATTTAAAAGTACATGATATATGGCGAATTCAGCACCCAGATACTAAAACATATACATGCAAGTTCAAATCATTCAGATCCCTATCTAGGATCGATTATTTTTTAATCTCAGATTCTGTTTTGTCTTTAGAAACGAGAACAGAAATTAATGATAAACTTATTTCTGACCATGCCATTATTTCTATGGAAACCCAGAATAAATCATTTGATCCCAAACAATCATCTAATTTCTTCTTCCCAAAATTCTTAATAAATAATGTACAATTCTGAAATTGGATAGTCCAGAAATGGAGAGAATATAAAAAGTATAATCAAGCATACCTTGAAAAAAGTAGAAATATTCTGGGAAATGGCTAAAGCATATCTCAGAGGAGAAATTAAAGCATATATGGTAAAACAAAAGAAGAAAGATAGAGCTCAGGAGCTACAATTGGCGAATCAGGTCAGAAATACGTATAGGAAATATATAGTTTCACCTAATAGAATAAGCCGGGATAAATAAATGGCTACAAGACAAGAGAGAGATATTTATTTGTTACAAAAAAATAATATGGAAGAGCTTAAAACAAATGCAAAGTATAAAGGACAGGTGGGCAAATCAGCTAAATACCTAGATAATTTAGACAAAGCTAGGAAGAAATCCAATATCATTGAGAGGATTATAGAAGGAAATAAAAGCTATACAGATCTTGCTGCTATTAAGAAGTCCTTTTTAAACTACTTTAAGAAAATTTATACACCAAAAGAAGTAGATGTTACAGCCAAAGCACAAATTTGGGACAAGATAAATATGCCTAAAATTTCTGCGGACCTCTTAGGAAAGATAAATGACCCCATATCAATAGAAGAAATTGGCAAATTTATTGATACAACTAAACTCAATAAAGCACCGGGCCCCAACCAAATTCCAGCGGAGTTCTTTAAACTATTAAATCCAGAAATTTTAGAAGTTTTGAATTTATTATATAAGCATTTCACGAAAGATTATATGATCTCAAATGGCTAGATTACGAGTTTTGCGGTAAAAGCTGCTTGGTGCTAACTTGCAAGTTATTGTCACCACTCACCTCCCTATAGCGCTGCTATTACAGGTTTTCATAAACCTGGCGTTAGCAGGCAATAAGTGAGCGTAGAGCAAAATTGAGCCCCATACCGCACTCCAATACCAGCGCTGCTTTGAGCTGGTTTTACGTGCTCGTGCACGATTTCCCCATAGACATCAATGGGGAGAGCCAGCTGAAAAAAAGCAAAACACCTGCAATAACGGAGCGTAAAGCTCCGTAACGCAGCCCCATTGATTCCTATGGGGAAAGAACAGTTATGTTTACACCCTAACATAAACCCAGAGTCTGAACACCCTTAATCTGCCACCCCCGACATCGCCGACACATACATTACACTTATTAACCCCTAATCTGCTGCCCCCGACATCGCCGCCACCTACATACACTTATTAACCCCTAATCTGCCGCCCATAACATCGCCGCCACCTACCTACATTTATTAACCCCTAACCCTAAGTCTAACCCTAACACCCACTAACTTTAATGTAATTAAAATAAATCTAAATAAAACCTACTATTAATAACTAAATTCCTATTTAAAACTAAATACTTACCTATAAAATAAACCCTAAGCTAGCTACAATATAACTAATAGTTACATTGTATCTATCTTAAAGGGACATTAAACACTAAAAACATGCTAGATAGAATGATGCTGTAAGGAAATTCCATTTACCTTTACACTGTACCTTTAAGGGGACTCCTCCCTATAAAACTCACAGCCTGCCTACCATTGTTGCTGGATTATTGAAGTTGTTCCGGATTTCATTCAGCAACTCACTACTAGCCTACAAACCTAAGAAGTTAGTACAAGCTTCTTCGTTACTAACCTGTATCTTGTATCCTGAATTCCAAGATACCTCCGCAGCTTGTTCCCTGCTGGCTCTCCTCTCACCGCTGAACTGTCACAGTTACCAGGAGCTGCGGTTACGTCATCAGCTACCGCCGCCTCCTGTCTCCAGCGTCTCACTCTCTCACAGAAGCCGGGAAATTGCGGACAAGCTCCGATCAGAAGTCAGCTCCCTCCAACTACAAACAGTAACTTCCTTCTGATCTATTGAGGCGGACAAGGTATGAACTTGTAATTCCTTTTGCCTTCTGTTATCATTCTGTTCTCCTTGTTAAACCGGATTACAGGCGATAGCATCACGGCCATATTAAGTCACACTTACAACCTGGGAAATAACCTTTGAGCAGGGTTGTAATTGTGACACATAATAATATTTTAGAAAAGGAATACGTGATAAATACCAAGTTATACTAAAACTACAGATTGTATTATAATTGTCAATTGATTCTTAAACAGAACCATTACATATCATTTTACAGTGGGAATCCTGCAAGATCCAGACGACGGCTCTAATTGACACCGGATCTTGCGGAAACTTCATTGACATGAAATTTGTGAAAACCAATAAAATACCTGTGATTCCAAAGCAAACTCCAGTCTCTGTCAAAGTCATTGATGGTAGTATTCTATCAAGTGGGCCTCTCACACACCAAACAATACCCCTACACCTACACACAGACAACCACAACTTTGATTTCATATCACTGGATGTTATCTTTTCTCCTATGTTCAGTGTAATCCTTGGCATAAAATGGTTGAGTTCCCACAAATCTCTTATAGATTGGGCACACTTAACTGTTACATTTCCTGATCACTTAGAAAGAGCACATCCATCTAACAGTTCTATTCTCCTCTCTGTAACTAACAACGACAACACCATACCCCTTGAATACCATGAATTTAGAGATGTGTTTGATAAGACCGAAGCAGAATCTCTTCCACCTCATAGGGCCTATGATTGCCCCATAGATCTGCTTCCAGGGGTATCAATACCTTTTGGACACCTCTACCCACTCTCTAAACCTGAGTTAGAGCATTTAAAGGTTTATATCGATGACAACCTTAAAAAAGGATTCATAAGACCTAGTACCTCCCCTGCCGGTGCAGGTATGTTTTTTGTTACCAATAAGGATGGTACTCTTAGGCCTATAATAGATTATAGAGAGTTGAACAAGCACACTAGGAAAAACAGATATCCCCTTCCATTAATCCCAGAATTAATAGAAAGATTACGTGGATCCTCGTTTTTCACTAAGTTGGATCTCAGAGGAGCTTACAATCTTATCAGAATAAGAGCTGGTGACGAGCGGCTTACAGCATTTAGGACTAGATATGGTCTTTATGAATATACTGTAATGCCATTCGGGTTGTGTAATGCCCCAGCTACATTTCAATGTTTTATTAATGACATCTTCAGGGACATACTGGATGTTTATGTCATTGTTTATTTAGATGACATTCTGATTTACTCCTCTGATTTGACCCAACACAGAATTCATGTCAAGGAAGTCTTACTCAGGTTAAGGCACAATAAATTATATGCTAAACCTGAAAAATGCATATTCGAAGCAAAAAACATAACCTTCTTGGGTTACTAACAACTCAGATCAAAGCAGACCAAATCGCTAATACTGAGATTCCTTTAGATGATCTCATTTTACATTCAGATGGATTATACTACAAAGAGGGCAAGCTTTATATACCGCCTAAACATCGCCAAGCTATATTACAACAGGTCCATGACTCACCACTAGCAGGACATATGGGCACGGAAAAGACCACAGAACTACTCCTTCGTTCCTACTGGTGGCCTGGTCTCAGAAAATCTGTACGTAAATACTTGTCTGAATGTGTTAACTGTGCCACTTCCAAACACGCAAAACAACGACCCTTTGGGTTTTTACAACCCCTTTCAGTGCCTAACAGACGGTGGGAGAAAATCTCCATGGATTTTATAGTAGACCTCCCTAGGTCTAATGGATTCAATACCATTTTTGTTGTAACAGACCTGTTCTCCAAAATGGCTCATTTTATTCCCACAACTGCCTTGCCCACCTCCAAACATACTTCTGACTTATTCCTTAGAGAGATAATACGTTTGCATGGCATACCCAAGTCTGTTATAAGTGATCGTGGGGCACAGTTCACATCCAGATTTTGGAGGAATCTCTGTAAATCCCTCCACATCGAGCAATGCCTCACGACTTCTTTCCACCCACAGTCCAACGGACAAACTGAGAGAGTGAATCAAAGTATTGAACAGTATTTACGCTGTTACTGTTCTCAGGAGCAGCATACTTGGGCGACATATCTTCATTTGGCAGAATTTGCTCATAACAATCATGTGAATTCATCCACTGGGTTCACTCCTTGCTTTGTTAACTACGGGTTGCATCCTCGCTCAAACCTTTTGCCTAAAATAGAAACACCCTGTCCTCAGGTGAACGATACCATGAATGACATTTCTCGTATCTTTGCATCGGTAAAAACTCACGTTCTTGATGCCCAAGCTACTCAAAGCAAATACTATAACTTGAGACATAGAACTGGACCTTGTTATACAGTTGGTCAACGAGTTTGGTTATCCACGAAGAATTTAAAATTGCATTACCCCTGTAAGAAATTGGGTCGTACTTTTATTGGACCCTTCGTTATCTCATCAATCTCAAATCCACTTACTGTTACTCTGGATCTTCCGCCTTCCCTGAAGGTGCATCCTACCTTCCATATATCTCTGGTAAAACCATGTCATTCCGATGTACCTCCACTCACCCATCTTCCGGGTACTTCGGCCTTAAGTGACCAGGAGGAACTTCATGTGCACAGTGTCATAGACTCCCGAATTGTACGTGGACAGTTGTTCTACCTAGTCCGTTGGCTGGGTTATGGTCCTGAGGAAGACTTCTGGGAACCTGTCTACCAATATTTCCGCTCCCAGGTTGATCTCCCAGTTCCATCGGAGGCACCCTGACAGACCACGTCCTTGAAACCTTGCTGTGGTTTCTTTGGGGGGGGGGCTGTGTAAGGAAATTCCATTTACCTTTACACTGTACCTTTAAGGGGACTCCTCCTCCTCCCTATAAAACTCACAGCCTGCCTACCATTGTTGCTGGATTATTGAAGTTGTTCCGGATTTCATTCAGCAACTCACTACTAGCCTACAAACCTAAGAAGTTAGTACAAGCTTCTTCGTTACTAACCTGTATCTTGTATCCTGAATTCCAAGTTACTTCCGCAGCTTGTTCCCTGCTGGCTCTCCTCTCACCGCTGAACTGTCACAGTTACCAGGAGCTGCGGTTACGTCATCAGCTACCGCCGCCTCCTGTCTCCAGCGTCTCACTCTCTCACAGAAGCCGGGAAATTGCGGACAAGCTCCGATCAGAAGTCAGCTCCCTCCAACTACAAACGGTAACTTCCTTCTGATCTATTGAGGCGGACAAGGTATGAACTTGTAATTCCTTTTGCCTTCTGTTATCATTCTGTTCTCCTTGTTAAACCGGATTACAGGCGATAGCATCACGGCCATATTAAGTCACACTGACAACCTGGGAAATAACCTTTGAGCAGGGTTGTAATTGTGACACATAATAATATTTTAGAAAAGGAATACGTGATAAATACCAAGTTATACTAAAACTACAGATTGTATTATAATTGTCAATTGATTCTTAAACAGAACCATTACAGATGCATTCAAAGAAAAGATTAGTCCATGACTAACATGTAGATGTATTTTTTAAAGTTTCATTAGTTGTTTAAAAAGTGACAAAATAAGTGTAAAGTTTTAGTGTCTATAAAACACCTGGAGCTGCCATGTTGTAACTTGTGTTACCTTCTCTGCTGTGGCCAATTAGGGACCGTTATAAATAGGTCACTAGAGTGTGCAGCCAATGGTTGTGCTGGATTTAACAGTGTTCTGCACTTCCATTTCTAACAGGAACTGAAAAGCTCACAATTTCAGAATGGAATTACAGGCAAAGAGGACAAAATAAATAATGAAAGTATATTGCAGAGTTGTTTTATATATACAATTTATCATTTTATATTACCATCTCAAAGTGTTTAATGTCCCTTTAAGTTTTATTTTTATTTCACAAGTAAGTTTGTATTTATTTTTACTAGGTAGACTAGTTAGTAAATAGTTATTAACTAATTACTAACTACCTAGATAAAATAAATACAAATTTACCTGTAAAATAATACCCAACCTGCCTTACACTAAAACCTAACCTTGCACTACAATTAAATAAATGACATTAATTAAATACAATTAACTAAATTACAAAAACAAACACTAAATTACAAAAAATCAAAAAGAAATGATCAAATATTTAAACTAATTACAGCTAATCTAATAGCCCTATCAAAATTAAAAAGCCCCCCCCCCAAATAAAAAAACCCTAGCCTACAATAAACTACCAATGGCCCTTAAAAGGGCCTTTTGCGGGGCATTACCCCAAAGAAAACAGCTCTTTTACCTGGAAAAAAAAAATACAAACACCCCCCAACAGCAAAACCCACCACCCACACAACCAAACCCCCCAAATAAAAACCCTATCTAAAAAAACTAAGCTCCCCATTGCCCTGAAAAGGGCATTTGGATGGACATTGCCCTTAAAGGGGCATTTAGCTCTTTTTCAGCCCAAACCCTAAGCTTAAAATAAAACCCACCCAATAAACCCTTAAAAAAACCTAACACTAACCCCCGAAGATCCACTTACAGTTTTTGAAGACCCGACATCCATCCTCAACGAAGCGGCAGCAGTCCTCAGATATGCCAGCAGAAGTCTTCATCCAAGCCGACAGAAGTCTTCATCCAGACGGCATCTTCTATCTTCATCCATCCGGCGCGGAGTGGCTCCATCTTCAAAACATCCGGCGCAGAGCATCCTCTTCTTTCGATGGTCGCTGAAGAATGAAGGTTCCTTTAAATGACGTCATCCAAGATGGCGTCCCTTGAATTCCGATTGGCTGATAGAATTCTATCAGCCAATCGGAATTAAAGGTGAAAAAAATCCTATTAGCTGATCCAATCAGCCAATAGGATTGAGCTCACATTCTATTGGCTTAGGTTTTTTCGATAGGTTTTTATTTGGGGGGGGGGGGGGTTGGTTGTGTGTTTGGTGGGTTTTACTGTTGGGGGGTGTTTGTATTTTTTTTACAGGTAAAAAAGCTGATTTCTTTGGGGCAATGCCCCGCAAAAGGCCCTTTTAAGGGCTATTGGCAGCTTAGTTTAGGCTAGGGTTTTTTTTTTATTTTGGGGGGCTTTTTTATTTTGATAAGGCTATTAGATTAGGTGTAATTAGTGGAAATATTTGATCATTTCTTTTTTATTTTGTGTAATTTAGTGTTTGTTTGTTTTTGTAATTTAGTTAATTGTATTTAATTAATGTAATTTATTTAATTGTAGTGTAAGGTTAGGTGTTAGTGTAACTCAGGTTAGGTTTTATTTTACAGGTAAATTTGTATTTATTTTAGCTAGGTAGCTAGTAAATAGTTAATAACTACCTAGTTAAAATAAATACAAACTTACTTGTGAAATAAAAATAAAACCTAAGATAGCTACAATGTAACTATTAGTTACATTGTAGCTAGCTTATGGTTTATTTTATAGGTAAGTATTTAGTTTTAAAAAGGAATTATTTAGTTATTAATAGTAGGTTTAATTTAGATTTATTTTAATTACATTAAAGTTAGTGGGTGTTAGGGTTAGACTTAGGGTTAGGTTTAGGGGTGAATAACTTTAGTATAGTGACGGCGATTATGGGATGCCTTGAAAAGCCGGTTCACGGCGAAACATGTTGGGTAGATTATGGTCTTGGTGAGGAGTCCTAGAAGCTCCTGTGTTTTTAGTCAGCCTTATGCTATCCTCCAATTACTGTAGTCAATGTTTAGAATTAACTTACGCCTAGATTTAGAGTTTGGCGTTAGCAGTCAAAACCAGCATTAGGGGCTCCTAACGCTGGTTTTGGGCTACCGCTGGTATTTAGAGTCAGTCAGGAAAGGGTCTAACGCTCACTTTGCAGCCGCAACTTTTCCATACCGCAGATCCCCCTACGCCAATTGCGTATCCTATCTTTTCAATGGGATCTTTCTAACGCCGGTATTTAGAGTCTTGGCTGAAGTGAGCTTTAGAAATCTAACGACAAAACTCCAGCCGCAGAGAAAAGCCAGGAGTTAAGAGCTTTCTGGGCTAACGCCGGTTCATAAAGCTCTTAACTACTGTGCTCTAAAGTACACTAACACCCATAAACTACCTATGTACTCCTAAACCGAGGTCCCCCCACATCGCCGCCACTCTAATAAATTTTTTTAACCCCTAATCTGCCGACCGCACACCGCCGCAACCTACGTTATCCCTATGTACCCCTAATCTGCTGCCCCTAACACCGCTGACCCCTATATTATATTTATTAACCCCTAATCTGCCACCCCCAATGTCGTCGCCACCTACCTACACTTATTAACCCCTAATCCGCCTCACTAACCCTATAATAAATAGTATTAACCCCTAATCTGCCCTCCCTAACATCACCGACACCTAACTTCAAGTATTAACCCCTAATCTGCCGACCGGACCTCACCGCTACTCTATTAAATTTATTAACCCCTAAAGCTAAGTCTAACCCTAACACTAACACCCCCCTAAATTAAATATAATTTTTATCTAACTAAATAAATTAACTCTTATTAAATAAATTATTCCTATTTAAAGCTAAATACTTACCTGTAAAATAAACCCTAATATAGCTACAATATAAATAATAATTATATTACAGCTATTTTAGGATTAATATTTATTTTACAGGTAACTTTGTATTTATTTTAACCAGGTACAATAGCTATTAAATAGTTAATAACTATTTAATAGCTACCTAGTTAAAATAATTACAAAATTACCTGTAAAATAAATCCTAACCTAAGTTACAATTAAACCTAACACTACACTATCAATAAATTAATTAAATAAAATACCTACAAATATCTACAATTAAACCTAACACTACACTATCAATAAATTAATTAAATAAAATACCTACAAATAAATACAATTAAATAAACTAACTAAAGTACAAAAAATAAAAAAGAACTAAATTACAAAAAATAAAAAAATAATTTACAAACATTAGAAAAAGATTACAACAATTTTAAGCTAATTACACCTACTCTAAGCCCCCTAATAAAATAACAAAGCCCCCCAAAATAAAAAAATGCCCTACCCTATTCTAAAATACAAATAGAAAAGCTCTTTTACCTTACCAGCCCTTAAAAGGGCTTTTTGCGGGGCATGCCCCAAAGAATTCAGCTCTTTTGCCTGTAAAAAAAAACATACAATACCCCCCCCAACATTACAATCCACCACCCACGTACCCTTAATCTAACCCAAACCCCCCTTAAATAAACCTAACACTAAGCCCCTGAAGATCTCCCTACCTTGAGTTGTCTTCACCCAACCGGGCACCGATGGACCAAAAGAAGACATCCGGAGTGACAGAAGTCTTCATCCTATCCGGGCAGAAGAGGACATCCGGACCGGTAGACATCTTCATCTAAGCGGCATCTTCTATCTTCATCCATCCGGAGCGGAGCCATCTTCTTCCAGCCGACCCGGATCCATCCTCTTCTACCGACGCCTACTCGCCGAATGACGGTTCCTTTAAATGACGTCATCCAAGATGGCGTCCTTCAAATTCCGATTGGCTGATAGGATTCTATCAGCCAATCGGAATTAAGGTAGGAAAATTCTGATTGGCTGATCCAATCAGCCAATCAGATTGAGCTTGCATTCTATTGGCTGATCGGAACAGCCAATAGAATGCGAGCTCAATCTGATTGGCTGATTGGATCAGCCAATCGGATTGAACTTGAATCTGATTGGCTGATTCCATCAGCCAATCAGAATTTTCCTACCTTAATTCTGATTGGCTGATAGAATCCTATCAGCCAATCGGAATTCGAGGGACGCCATCTTGGATGACGTCTCTTAAAGGAACCATCATTCGTCGGGAAGTCGTCGGCCAGGATGGATGTTCCACGTCGGCGGGATGAAGATGGATCCGGAAGAAAGAAGATTGAAGATGCCGCTTGATAGAAGACTTCAGCCCGATGATGGACCTCTTTAGCGCCCGCTTGGATAAAGACTTCAGCCCGATGATGGACCTCTTCAGCGCCCGCTTGGATCAAGACTTCAGCCGGATGATGGACCTCTTCAGCCCGATGATGGACTTCTTCAGCTCCCGCCTGGGCTTGGATGAAGACTTCGGAGGCTCCTCTGGATGGATCGGTGATATCCGGCGTGGTGAAGATAAGGTAGGGAGATCTTCAGGGACTTAGTGTTAGGTTTATTTAAGGGGGGTTTGGGTTAGATTAGGGGTATGTGGGTGGTGGGTTGTAATGTTGGGGGGGGTATTGAATGTTTTTTTTTACAGGCAAAAGAGCTGAATTCTTTGGGGCATGCCCCGCAAAAGGACCTTTTAAGGGCTGGTAAGGTAAAAGAGCTTTTCTATTTGTATTTTAGAATAGGGTAGGGCATTTTTTTATTTTGGGGGGCTTTGTTATTTTATTAGGGGGCTTAGAGTAGGTGTAATTAGCTTAAAAGTGTTGTAATCTTTTTCTAATGTTTGTAAATTATTTTTTTATTTTTTGTAACTTAGTTCTTTTTTATTTTTTGTACTTTAGTTAGTTTATTTAATTGTATTTATTTGTAGGTATTTTATTTAATTAATTTATTGATAGTGTAGTGTTAGATTTAATTGTAGATAATTGTAGGTATTTTATTTAATTAATTTATTGATAGTGTAGTGTTAGGTTTAATTGTAACTTAGGTTAGGATTTATTTTACAGGTAATTTTGTAATTATTTTAACTAGGTAGCTATTAAATAGTTATTAACTATTTAATAGCTATTGTACCTGGTTAAAATAAATACAAAGTTACCTGTAAAATAAATATTAATCCTAAAATAGCTACAATATAATTATTATTTATATTGTAGCTATATTAGGGTTTATTTTACAGGTAAGTATTTAGCTTTAAATATGAATAATTTATTTAATAAGAGTTAATTTATTTCGTTAGATAAAAATTATATTTATATTTAAGGGGGGTGTTAGTGTTAGGGTTAGACTTAGCTTTAGGGGTTAATACATTTAATAGAGTAGCGGTGAGGTCCGGTCGGCAGATTAGGGGTTAATACTTGAAGTTAGGTGTCGGTGATGTTAGGGAGGGCAGATTAGGGGTTATTACTATTTATTATAGGGTTAGTGAGGAGGATTAGGTGTTAAAAACTTTATTATAGTAGCGGTGAGGACCGGTCGGCAGATTAGGGGTTAATAAGTGTAGGTAGGTGGCGGCGACGTTGGGGGTGGCAGATTAGGGGTTAATAAATATAATATAGGGGTCGGCGGTGTTAGGGGCAGCAGATTAGTGGTACATAGGGATAACGTAGGTGGCGGTGGTGTACGGAGCGGCAGATTAGGGGTTAAAAAAATATGCAGGGGTCAGCGATAGCGGGGCAGCAGATTAGGGGTTAATAAGTGTAAGGTTAGGGGTGTTTAGACTAGGTGTACATGTTAGGGTGTTAGGTGCAGACATAGGAAGTGTTTTCCCATAGGAAACAATGGGGCTGCGTTAGGAGCTGAACGCTGCTTTTTTGCAGGTGTTAGGGTTTTTTTCAGCTCAAACGGCCCCATTGTTTCCTATGGGGGAATCATGCACGAGCACGTTTTTGAAGCTGGCCACGTCCGTAAGCACCACTGGTATTGAGAGTTGAAGTGGCGGTAAATTATGCTATACGCTCCCTTTTTGGAGCCTAACGCAGCCCTTCTGTGAACTCTAAATACCAGCGGTATTTAAAAGGTGCGGGAGAAAAAAAGCATGCGTAGCTAACCCACCCCTTTGGCCGCAGAACTCTAAATCTAGCGGTTAGATACTTTAACTAATAATGTATGTCGCTAGGTATACTTTGGTTTTAAGTGGTTATGTCTAATTCTGAGTAAAGTCAGAACAGATATACAAACCTTGTTTAAATGCTGCTAGATAGCAGATCACAGTCAAGGGTCTGTTTGCTATACCGGAATTCTATAAAACGTTCAGAGAGACATAATATACCACTTAATACTCACCACAATACATTATATTGTGAGAGTGATAGAAACGTTTTTTTCACTGTAGCTGGAATAAAGCTATAAAATAATCCTGCTAAGCTAATAAATGTTAAGTAAGCAGTTCCCAACACAGACATAATTGCAAAGACGCATACACCTCAACTTTGTCTATAGTTGAACTAATATAAGGAAAACGACTAAATGGTGCATAGGGAACAGATAAGATAAACCACTCCAATACGATAGTTCAGAGTATGAACTCATACCTTAGTATATAGAATGATATATTTATGCCAAAGCTACTAAAGATACTTGATCACTCAAGCAGAGCTATAAACTACATTACGTATCAGAGTGTATTTATCTAATAAGTATTCGAAATATATATATAATTCAACATAAGACTTGTAGCATATGTGGGACTCCCAATATGTAACAAGTTATATATATGGTGTTCCAAAAAATGTTTAAACTTTGACCAAACAATGATAAATATACTAGCATCAGCTTAAAGCCATTGTGCGGGCGTGACACTAATAACTTATACTGAGTAAATATTTGAATATCACGACTCGATTAGAGTGTGTACAAATACTATCCTAGTTGGTTAAAAGACAAAACCAAGTATATGGGATTAAAGACTGACAAATAGCAACCAAACTGAACAATACTATCATACTAATAGCTTTTTGAGCAGAACTGACTCACTACCGGAAAACCCATCTTCACTCTCTATGTGTGACATGATCACACACATACATTGTAACCAGTTATCTAAGTTATACTACTATAGATACTTACTTGGACATATACCTTTGTTATATATTATAAATACAGTATCTACAATTTGACTTGACGGAGGATACTTAAGTGTAATTTTAAATTATTTTCCTATTTTATTGCACAACTATTAAAAGTTAAGTTTTATTATTCACTTCCACGAGTTTACAACAAACGTTATGCTTAATCAAATTTACCTATAAATTACCACTCAGAGTGCTATTTAGTGTATTCTTTCCAGAGTAAGTCTCTCCTTACTCTTACCAATTCTAAAATACTGGACAGTCCAGTTGAATACTGGACACCTGGCAACCCTATATACAACTTATTTTAGAACACCCCTCCCATTTACTTCCTGTACAGTTCTTGCTGGGTGAGTGAGTCTGTGTGTATTGTGTGAGAAAAAGTTTATAATTGTTATAAATATTGTACTTTTAGTGCATGTTACTCATCTGCTTTTGCCAGGCAATTGGATACTAAGTGCTGTTCAACTTTTTGTGTTAGTGAAGGGTTAATACACATTGTGCAGCTCGCTGTCTTAGTGAAGGGGTCAATGCACACTGTACTGCTCCCTGTGCTAGTGAAGGGGTTAATACACACTGTGCTGCTCTCTGTGCTGATGAAGGGGTTAATACAAAGTGCAGCTCTTCTCATTGCTAGTGAAAGTGCTAATATATATTGTGTAGCTGTATGTATATAGTGTAGCTGTATGTATATAGTGTAGCTTTATGTATATAGTGTAGCTGTATGTATATAGTGTAGCTTTATGTATATAGTGTAGCTTTATGTATATAGTGTAGCTTTATGTATATAGTGTAGCTGTATGTATATAGTGTAGCTTTATGTATATAGTGTAGCTGTATGTATATAGTGTAGCTGTATGTATATAGTGTAGCTTTATGTACATAGTGTAGCTGTATGTATATAGTGTAGCTGTATGTATATAGTGTAGCTTTATGTATATAGTGTAGCTTTATGTATATAGTGTAGCTGTAATGCACCAGTAGAGGATATGACAGTGACAATCTGCTCAGTTACTAATTTTATGAATTTGCAACATTTAAACATGTTAAAAAGCATCCAATTTGGCTTTGAAATGGTTGCTTATTTTATTTTGTCTGATTGGCTTAACATGTGACTTCTCAGCATGTATTCTGGGAGATGAAGTTCAGTATTGAACTGACCTTTGTTCCCCTCCCATTTACTTCTGGGTGCTCAAAATAGAATGTAGAGAACAGCACAGAGGATGTAGAGTGCACGTAAGACCTGAGGATACTGCCTAATCTTCCAAAAAGTAATATGGGTAACGGTAAGTCCCCAGCACTCAGTAATAACTTCAGGCAATTTTATTCACATATAAATCAGCAATGTTTCGGGGTGACAGCCCCTTATTCATGCTTCATACTAATGTCATAATACAGAGGTTTTTAAACACTTTCAATTTAGCGCCATTGCACCAGGAATGGAGACTTAGCTCCCTCTAGTGGCAACAAAAGGACATTACATCCTTAACATTACATAGTACCTTTATACATATAATTATTATTATTATTATCAGGTATTTGTAGAGCGCCAACAGATTCCACAGCGCTGTAAACATAGTCGGTGTACAGGATAGCTTTTGTAGGGGTCAGGTGGGTAGAGGGCCCTGCCGAAAGTTTCACTGTTGTAGTCAGCTCTTATGAAGCGATCTGTAAACAGCTGGGCCCATAGGCTTACAATCTAAGGGGTTCAAGGGCAAAGCAATGGAGTTAGGAAAGGTTAGTGTTGGTTGTATGCATCCCTGAATAGTAGAGTTTTTAGGGAGTGCTTGAAGCTGTTAAAATTAGGGGAGAGTCTTATGGAGCGAGGCAGGGAATTCCACAAGATGGGGGCCAGTCTGGAGAAGTCCTTTAAACGGGAATGTGAGGAAGTAACAAGAGAGGAGGAGAGGAGGAGATCCTGAGCTGATCGAAGGGGACGGGAGAGAGAGTATCTAGAGACACGTTCTGAGATGTAGGGGGAGCAGTGCAGTTCAGAGCTTTATATATCAGGGTGAGGATTTTATGTTTAATCCTAGAGGCAAGAGGAAGCCAGTGAAGGGATTGGCAGAGAGGTGCAGCAGATGAAGAGCGACGAGTAAGGAAGATGAGCCTGGCAGAGGCATTCATAATAGATTGTAAAGGAGCTATGCGGCAGCTAGGTAGACCAGAGAGGACAGAGTTGCAGTAGTCGAGGTGGGAAAGGATGAGAGAGTGGATTAAAATCTTGGTTGTATCTTGTGTAAGGAAATGTCTAATTTTAGCGATGTTTTTAAGGTGGAAGCAGCAGGCTTTAGCCAAGGACTGACTGTGAGGAGTGAAGGAAAGATCTGAGTCAAGTGTGACCCCAAGACATCAGGCGTGCGGGGCAGGGGTAATGATGGAATTATCAACAGTTATAGAAATTTTGGGGCTGGAGACATTGGAAGAAGGGGGAAAATAAGGAGTTCAGTTTTGGAGAGATTTAGCTTAAGGTAGTGAGAGGACATCCAAGATGAGATGTGAGAAAGACAGTTAGTGAGAAAGACAGTTTAGACACATTAGACACATTATTTAATTAAACATCTCAAACATTTCATAGTGAACTTCTATCTATCTTTAAAAACTATACAAAACTAACTAAAAATCAATATTGATGCTGCTTTAAGATAACAAATGACAGAAAGAAATGCTCAATTTATTAGAAAAAACAGGATAGGTCATAATCCTTATTGAGACTCCTAGGTCTTAATGTTTCCAATTTGTGGATCCACCACATTTCCCTATGTTTCAAAAGGCACACCACTTCTATTGGGTTCAATATGATCAATAATCTGCCACCTAAGTTGGCTAATATTATGTCGTTTCTCAAGGAAATGGCCAGAGAGGGGTGCCTCCAAGTTTTTACATCTGATATTAGATCAATGTTGACTCATGCGGTCTCTGGCCTTCCTGGTCATTTCCCCGATATAGACCATAGAACAGGGACATTTAATGAGGTAGACCACATGTGTGGTCTCACAAGTAAAAAAACCTTTTATATTATATTTCTTCCCACTATGTGGATGATGGAAATTGGCTCCCTTAATAATAGAATTGCAGCTCATGCAACTTAAACAGGGAAAAGTACTACCTAAGACTGATTGTTTTAATCCCTTATTAGAGCCTATGTCTGTCCTAATAAGGTGGTCTCTAAGACGTTTCACCCTCTTATAGGCCATAAGTGGTGGATCCCTGAACTGCACTATGTCCTTATTACATCCCTCAAGGATATGCCAATTTTGATGTAAACGTTTAGTTATTTCTTCACTTAAAGGATCATGCTGACTTACAAATACCATCCTGTCTTCATTGTTCTTAGATGTCTTGATGCCATTTTTATCTAAATTCTCAATAGTGCTGTCTACTAATTTACGGGGATAACCCCTATCTATAAATTTTCTTGCCATTTCTTTCAATCTAATTGTGCATCTATCCTTAATATTTACAATCCTGTTAACCCTGAGGAGCTGACTTCTAGGTAGTGACTCTACTAATGTCCTAGAGTGAAAGCTGTTGTAATGGAGGAGGTTATTTTTGTCTGTTTCCTTAATGTAGAGGTCAAACTCTAAAAGTTGGCCTGATTTAATAACCTGTGTGTCTAAAAAAGGTATGGATTCTTCACTATAATTCACGGTAAATTCCAGGCCCCTTACTTCTGAATTTAACTCACCTACAAAACGTACCAGGGATTCCACGTCACCCCACCATACGTCAAACACATCGTCTATATACCGTAACCAAACGGCTCCATATTGTCTAAATAATTTATTCTGATAAACAATGTTTTCCTCCACCCCATTCATAAAGAGGTTAGCGTATGATGGGGCCACATTGGAACCCATTGCCGTCCCCTTAGTCAGTACATACCATTGATCCTGGAATAGGAAATAATTCCAGTGCAGAATTAGGCTCAATAGTTCCTCTATAAAGCTAACCTGCTCCCGACTGTACCTCCCATTCACCAACAGATTCTTCTTAATAACCGCTATACTGGTTTCATGCTTAATAGAAGTATAAAGACTTTTAACATCCATGGTGAACAGGAGGTACTTGTCGCTTGGGAACTCAAGTGCTTTTGCTTTCTCCAAAAAATGATTAGTATCCTTAAGATAACTCGCCATTTTCACCACCTCCGGCTGGAGCATCCTATCAATAAATTTGGAGATATTAGTATAGATGGAATCCACACTAGAAACTATAGGCCTACCTGGCGGTTTTTGGCTGTCCTTATGGACTTTAGGGACAGTGTAAAAAATAGGGTTACGTGGGGAGGTGACATATAGGTAATCCATGAGTTTCTTATCTATAATACCGGCCTCTAAAGCCCTCTGTAAAATACTCATGATCTCTTTCTGAATGTTATGCTAAAAATAAATACACAGAGCGCCTCCTAAAAGGCTAAGACACTAGTAGTGACAAGATTATTTAAATAGAAAATATATTGAAATTCTATAGGGGTATATAAAATATTTTATAAGCTACTTATAGCTAAAATATACAAACAAGATACAAAAGTGGATCCACTTAAAATTAACAATAAATTATGCATATATCTATATAAAAAACAATACAATTGTGGTTAAAAACCACAACAAAATACAATCTTAATCACAAAATAAATTACAATAAAACAGCTGTTAACTGATAAGCTGGTTGATGGTTGGATAAAAAATATAAATATATAAAAACATCAATTTACTGAGTAGGTGTCCATAAATATGTAGGTCCCAAACTTTAAATTCTTTCCAGAGAGTGAATGTCCAATATGAAAATTCTATTTTAAAACAATTATCCTTATATATCCCTCGATAAACGGCGAAATGATGAAGTGTGTAAAAAAGAAAAACGTAGTGGTTTTCAAGTCAAATTTCAAAAATTATTGTGAATATCCAAAAAATCCTGAAAAGATGATGTGATGAAGTGGCCGTGAATAATCAAAAATGTGTGTACACAAAAATGAAAAAAGAAAAAGGAAAAAATGTGAAAAAATAATCCAAATGAATATTTAGGATGTGTAAAAGTGAATAACACACTTATAAAGTGACCCTTATGTGAATACAAGATGTGAAGAGATGCTCCTAAAAAGTTATTCCTGTGTGTAAACGATGAAAAAATACAGAAATGGATTCTATGTCTCAGGGATCAATTCATTCAAAGATATACCTGTAATAAAACAAATATAACATAGTGCAAAACTGCTATTCAAACTTAGTCAGTAATTGAAAAGAAGCTTACCATATATGTCAACGCGTTTCGGCCCTAAGAACTGGGCCTTTATCAAGACTATAGATGGATTAGCATGGTAGCTCCTTTTATAGCTATTACTGGCCAATAAGTGCCAGTGTTGTTTTGGCGCCAAAAAATAACCTCTACTTCCTGTTCCTGATGACCTGGAAGTAAAAAAATAACCTCTACTTCCTGTTCCTGATGACCTGGAAGTACTATTGAGTTTATTCTATTTTTGTATATATGTTCCTAGTTTCATGGTAAATTCATGCTATGTTTCAAATAAAGTACATGTTCATTTTTATTTGTTTCATTTATATTTGAAGATAATATTTGCCTAAAATCGGCAAACCGGAAGTGTGTGTTCATACATCAACTTCCGGTTTCGCCACTCATTGTCCTATTAGTTTCTATTTTATGTTTTTATTATTAGTTTCTTGTAATCTTACTTATGTATAAAAAGTACCTTAAGTTCCATTATGAAGTATATATTCCTGTTTAATTTCAATTGTTTCAAAAAAAGAGAGAAAGTTTACCTGAAATCGGCAAACCGGAAGTGATGTGTTCATATCAGCATCCGGTTTCGCCACTCGTTATCTTTTTTATACCTATCATCCTACACATCTGTTAGATGTCTTGTAAATGCCTTTGTTTCCCCTATTTCTTTTCAAAGTCAGTAAAAGCCTGACATTTTTTGCCTCATGTTCTAATTTTGTGCTGTGTCCCAAGAAGACGGCAAACCGGAAATGGCGTGTATACACATTATATACTTCCGGTTTTGCCGATCTCAGCATTCAGTATCTGTCAATCGGCTAAAGAAGGGGGAAGTGATATCACCACATGTCTGTTTCACTTTAGTCATTTATCACCATGGAAACCAATATAAGAGTGAATGAATAGAACAATTTTCAGTCATATATTTAGATTTACCATGCCTGATCTGAAAATAGGCTTAATCTTTCCTAAGGTAACTAGCTATTTTTGAAAATTGTAAGGCTGCTTGTTAGGCCCTTCTTTGACAGAAAAGACGAGTGAATGAAAAATGTATTCTACTTAGGGAAGACATCAAAGTAATAAATATTTAAAAAGTATAACAATCTAAAAGGGTCCTAAAATGCAAGCAATAATATCACTGTCCCTATAGAGATATCTATTTAGGAAAAGCGTATAGAATGTCTTCTGGAATGTCATAAAAAATCATATATAAAACCTATAGAAATAACAAAAAACCTATTAAGATAAACATTGTCATATAGCCTCCTATATGGAGACGACCCAGGGCTAAAAAACATTGGAATGATAAACATGATAAAAACATTGGGATAATGAACATCGATTGTAAACATAATTAAAATATAATTAAATTGTTCGAATGATAAACATGATAAAAACATTAGGATAATGAACATCGATTGTAAACATAATTAAAATATGTAAAATATTAGAATATTAAAATATTTCAATATTTGAAACTCTCCATCAGTAATAGTAATGCAAAGTGGCAAGTGAAGAGGGGGGGTGCATGGTTATATTAACAGAAGTACTTAAAATCACAATAACAATAAGACCTATCTCTTTCAAATGCCTACATATACTCTATGTGGGGGTGTGCCTAATCTATGCTAGTATGAAAATACATGCACCTATTTAAGCTACATCTATAGGATAGAATAATGACAGCGGCTATAATCTTAAGTTAACAAAATGAGATAGATCTTCTTTGTTATTAAGACCCTTAGGGTAAAGGCAATCTAAATCGAAAATCCATTTTGATTCAGCAGTTAATAGTTTCTTTTCATAGTTCCCCCCTCTCCAATTGGCTGTAACCAATTGGATACCTATGTAGCTAAGATCTTTTTGTCTTCCCTCCTAATGTTGCTGCGTGAAATGCCGATATAGTGGTGTGTCTACATTTTTATGCTTGATTTTTAACAGGTGTTCTTTGATTCTGTCTTTCAAAAGTCTGGAGGTCTGGCCTACATATTGTAGGCCACAGTTACATTGTATCATATAGATGACCCCCTTTTTTTTTTTTTATTCTTTATTTATTTAAACACAATTGCATACATTTTCACCTTTGTACACCACGCAGGGTCAGGTGTAAAGAAAACAGGAAAAGGTAACATAAGATTAAAACAAAAGATCTCTTCTTATATACATCAATTTGTGGGACAAAAAAAGAAAGAAATAACAAAATATTCTCATATAATTCATTTGTATATGCTGTTGGAAATTTTTCACTAACAATAAACAATAAACCCAGTCAAACTACCATGCAAACAACAACAACAACAACAACAAAAAAAAAAAAAAAAAAGAACCTCCTAACGCCCTTTTTAGCACTAATTATCTTTATCTCTCCTTAAACTGTTCTGTACCCAGTTATCCATGAATGTGGAAAGAGATCCAGGGCTACTAAATCCATGAAAGAGTTTGAGGAGAGAAATGGGGTCAAAATGGCTTTTTGTATAACTGCAGGATACGATTGGATAATTGGTAGCCAACCAACTAGAAAGGATTTTATTCTTCTTTCAGAGGCGGTTTTTAAATGAAATGATTCGTAGATAATTTGATTTTGAATCTGTTGTAACATCTGGGTTAATCCCATCGCTGCATTAGATTGCCAATGTTTAACAATCTGCTGTCTAACAGCTAAAATAATAGTGTTTAAGACATTTATTTGAAAACCCTTGTTATTAGGAACTTCTAACCATATTATTTCCTTGGGTGACAAAATAACAGTTGTCTTATATAATACATTAAACCAATATTCCAGCTTCCGCCATACTTGAATAATCTTTGGACAATACCAGAACATATGTAAAATATCCGCTTTAGGTTTCTTGCAGCAGGTACAGACCCCCTCGTTAGTCGGATATAATTTCATCATTCTCAAAGGGGATAAATAGTAGTTATTAACAAGCTTTAAATGGGATTCTCTCCAACTCCGTGGAATTTCACATTTCTTTAAGTTAATCATACTTTGTTTAATTTTCCCAGTGTCTAGTGCCGGAAATAAAGGAGTCCAATTTCCGACCAATTTATCTAGAAGGATTAATGTTTGTTTAGAGAGCATAATATCATACATAAGAGATATAGAGGAATTACCTATCGAAAATTTTTGAAGGCATATATTGAGATCCGACCATGCACCAAATCGCTCCTATCCCATTTTCGAGTATTAATAAGATGGCGCAGCTGAAGATATGCAAAGAAATTAGATCTGGCTAGATGAAAATGCTGGGATAGCATCTCAAAAGAGATTATTTGCCCGTCTTGTGAAAGGATCTGGCAAACATATTTAAGGTCTTTCTCAGCCCATTCTCTAAATACTGATTGCTTAATAGCCGGTATAAATTGTGGATTTCCAGTAATTGGCATAAATGCCGAAAATGTAAAATCCACTTCAAGTAATGTGCAACACCTTTGCCAGGCCGCCGCTACATTACTAATGGACATAAGCGCAGTTATATTATTTGGTAAAGATTGTAGCGGGCAATGCAAGATTGCTGTTAAAGAAAGAGGAGAGACCATATAATTCTCAATCTCTAGGGATGAAACCAGCTCCTTTTCTACAATCCAATCCAGAGCTGTTTTACTTAGACAGACCCAATTATATAACTTAAGGTTAGGAAGAGCAAGACCTCCGGCTTCAAATTTCTGCGTGAATTTCTCCAAAGATATACGTGGTCTTCTACCGCTCCAGATAAATTTGGAGAAGGAGGAATTTAATTTACGCAAATCCTTACTAAGGATAAACAATGGAAGATTCTGAAGAGGATAAAGTAATCGCGGGAAAATAATTGTCTTAATTAAATTAATACGGGCCGTAATAGAAAGTTGAAATGCCTTCCATAGCTCCTAGTCTGCTTTAACCTTCTGAAACAGTGGTAAAAAATTAAGTCGATACCAAATCCTCGGGTTTTTATGTAATATTATGCCAAGATATGTAATTGCTTCGACCTCTTTGAAAGGATGTTCATTCAGGTAATTTCTTAATTTAATAATCCACATGAGTTCACTTTTATTAAAATTAATTTTATATCCCGCAAAGGAGCTAAACTCATCTAGACATTGTAGTGCAGTTGGTATTGAGACAGATGATTTCTTTAAAAATAATACTAGATCGTCGGCATATAAAAGTGTCCTAAGAGAATAAGAGCCCATATTAATTCCTTCTAATATACTTCATAAACGGATAGCTAAAGGTTCTAAAGCCAGGTTGAACAAGTAGGGCGATAACGGGCACCCTTGTCTTGTTCCCCTTCCCAGAATAATCTTTTGTGAGAGGACACCATTCACGATAAGGTGTGAAATTGGATTTCTATATATTTTTCGGATAAATTGTAGGAATTGATTCTTAAAACCAAATTCCTCTAATGCTTTGAAAAGATGATCCCAAGCAATAGCATTGAATGCTTTTTCGGCATCCAACGATAGAATAGCGAAATCCTCAAAGAAGTTATTTTTTTTCCTTTCTTTTAGGTAGTAAAAATAGTCAAGACAAGTCACTATCCTACGAATGTTTTTCATAGAAGTCCTAGATTTCATAAATCCGATTGATCTGTGTGGATAATATTACCCAAAAATGACGAGAGTCTGTCTGCTACGATCGCCATCAGTATTTTATAATCTGTGTTCAACACGGATATAGGCCTATAGGAGGCCGGGTCCTCTGGTTTTTTGCCTTTCTTGAGAATTAACGTGATATTTGCAGCTGAGAAATAAGAAGAGATGGAATTATACGAACAGTAATAACTATTAAATAGCTTTTCTAAGGTGGGAATAATTTCCGGTGCAAGTAATCTATAAAATTCTGCCGGAAGACAATCTGGGCCGGGAGCCTTGTTCAACCGCATCTTGTCTATCATGTCCCCGATTTCCTCTACTCTAATTGGAGCATTAAGAAACGATAGATCATCTTCTTGAGTTTGCGGTAACTTTATTTTAGACCAAAATCTGTCTTGTGTCTGCGTATTACTAACCTGCCTAGAGTATAGCTTTTGATGGAATGAAAACAGCACTCTACTAATCTCCTTTGAATCTGTGTATAAGGTGTCGTTTTCTTTAATAGCCGGAATATAATTCTTCCTCTTTCTATTTTTAATTAATTTCGCCAAATATTTCATGGAGTCCCCGTAAAGACCCCTGTATTGAGCATTAATTTTAATCTCTTCCTTTTGGGCTCTCTGTTCTAAGAAGACATCTCTCTCTCTTCTAGCCTCCTGGTACTTTTTCCAATTGATCGAGGAGCGATCCTCAGCAAATCTTACATAGGCATTGCTAACTCTATTGGATAATTGTATTTCTAGGGCCCGCGATTTCTTTTTACTGGTTATTAAGTAACTCTTTATCTCTCCTCTTAGGACAGCCTTAGCTGCTTCCCAGAAGGTTTCAATTCTGTTAAAGTAAGAAATATTATTCGTACAATAATCCCTCCATCTTTGCTTGAGCCAGATAGCAAATCTAGGGTTATTCAACAAGTATCGGGGAAAAAAAAGGGATTGGCTTTTATCTACATGACTATTTGGGGGGGGGCAGAGTAAGATATATTAGTGCATGATCGGATATCAGTATGTCCTCAATTCCAGTTACCACTTGTACAATTGACAAGGATTCAGATAGTAGGAATAGATCAATCCTGGAGAAGGTTCTGTGTGCTTTAGACTCGCATGTAAAAATCCGGGAATCAGGATTTTTAATTCTCCAGACATCTACCAATTTGAGCTGAGAACAAAAAATTCTAAAGTATTTGGCGTTTTTTTTATATTCTTTCGCATTTGTATTATTAAATCTGTCTAATTCTGGAGCTAGTGTCATATTAAAATCACCCGCTAAGATGAGATTCTCACCTATAAAGGGAAAGATCTTACCTTTAATACTTTCCCAAAAGTCTCTGCTATTTTTATTTGGACCATACACGTTGCAAAGCACATAAGTAACCTGATTAATCTGGATTTGAAGTATGATATATCTGGCCTGTGGATCTTTATCCATATACAAAATTTTATAATCTAACTCTTTATGGAATAGGATCGCCACTCCACATTTCCTATTTGTACTTGAAGAGACTACCACTTCACCCACCCATTTAATTTTAAGTTTAGCTATTTCTGAATCATTAAGATGGGTTTCTTGAATAAATGCAATATCTGGCCTTTTTTTTGCAAGAGTTTTAATTATGAGTTTTCTCTTCATGGGGGAGGTTATTCCTCCGACATTCCATGATAATATCTTTACTCCAGACATTTAACGACTAGACATACCTTAAGATTAAAATTTTGCACGGTTAAACCCCTCCCCCTTCCCTGTCCTCTATTCATAAAAAAAAAAAAAAAAAACCCCAGAGAAAAACAAAAATTAAAGTAAAAACAAAAAAAACAAAACACACACACACATACCACATTCACCCATGTCTGTAATAGAGGCCTGATAGTCACTAACTTCATGATCATGGCCAAGAAAGGGGCAGAAAGAAACTAATTTCTCAATCTTCAATTTATCCTTTTTGATTTGATATATTCTTTAATATCTGGGATTTCCTGAAATGTAAGTACTGAGTCACTATCCTCAACTATAACTTTAGCCGGGTAGACCATACGGGCTTTAACTCCATTATTTATCAGCTGCGAGCAATATGGGGCCATTGACTTCCTCTTCGTGGATGTTTCAGTAGAGAAATCCTGGAAGAGGAGGATTTTATTATTACCTAATATTATAGGTCCATTCTTCCTAAAAAGTTTCATTAATTCGATTTTGTCCTGGAATTTAAGTACCCTAAATATACACATTCTGCTCTTGGCTGTCTTATCAACTAAAGATCTCTTCGGGCCTACTCTATGAGCTCTTTCTATTATCAGGGGCAGATATTCTGCAGACATTCCTAATGCCTGAGGGAGCCCTAGGGAAGTAAATTTCATTAAATCTTCATATTCTTCTGTCTCCGGGAGACCCACAATACGTATGTTATTGTGCCTGGAGCGGTCTTCCATATCCTCCAGGCGCAACTGCATATTTTGAATTGTGGTGTCTTGTTTCCGGATGGTCACCTCTTGTGCATTTATCCGGTCTTCCAAATCCGAGATTCTATCCTCTGCCTCACCGATTCGGGCAGAAAACTGCCTGAATTCGGTGGCAAGAGTAGATAGTTCGGAGGCCATGCCGGAGATTTCTTTTTTAATCATTTCAAAATGAGGTGCGAATATGGCGGATAATTGTACTGTCAAAGCCTGTATGTCAAGAGAGGGCAGAGGTAAATCACTTAATGTAGAATCAAGGCTAGTATCACTTGATTTAGATTTTTTATCCTTAAGTTTGGCAGGCATTGCGGGTGAATTTTTTTTCGCCTGCGTGACAAATTTTTCCATAAATTAAAAGTGCAAAAAAGGAAAAAAAAAAAAAGTGAGTGACTAAGTGTAAAAAACGTGGGCAAAATTACTGGGGCCGCGTCAGAGTGGGGCCTGATTGGTGAAAAAATGGAAAAAAAAGTAGGAGAAAAAGTAGGAGAAAGAAAGAAGAGGAAAAACAAAAAAACAAAAGGAGTGAAGTGCTAGGTGTCGATTATATTGTGTGTAAGTAGGTGATAGTGTATATAATCACTGAAAGAATGAAGTGGGCCCTTTACCTAGGGCAAAAACAAAAAAGTGAAATAGGCCTGTCAAAATAAGGAATTTATCTGAAAACCAGAAAAAGACAGATGGTTCCCTCTTTTAAATTTTTCTCTCTATATATTTAACAGTAAATGGCGGAATATAATTAGGGTATAATCCAAGAACAAACAGTAGGAACAAAAATCTTTTCCCTGCAGGTTTCAGTAGACAACAAGAGAATACATATTATCTGGTTTGCGTTTATACCACTACGGCTTTTTTTTTTTTTAAGGGATGGTAGCTGATAATACACGGTTACAAATCAGCTACATTCTGTTCCCTGCATGCTAGAGCATAAAAAAGGTGTACTTCAGTTAGAAAATGGTTTAGAATTCAGCTAGAGAGTAATTAGCAGATCCCTATTAGCCCGGAAAAGGCCGGAGTACTATATATTATCAATGAGAGCAGAATATATAACCCCTTCTATAATTTGACTGTACAATCAGCCTAGATAAAGTCAAGAGGATTTGTAAAGGTAGCCACTAGCAAATAAATATTTCTGTTGAAAATAAATTAATCAATGCAAAAAAAAAAAAAAAAAAAAAATTTCAGTGAACCTTTAAGATTGACTACCTTAAGTGGGTTAGAATTAGAATTAAATGCTCAGTTAATAAACAGAAAAAAAGGCACCAGCTATTAACATATATGAATGCAATTTCATGCTTCCGGATGAGAAGCCCCCAAAGTCTTTAAGCTCTTTTTATATTATGAGCAGGTAAATTGGAAAACAAACAAAAAAAAAAATGTCAGCGGCTCTCCTCTGTTTCTTCTTACCAGAAAATGTCCTTCTACTGGACACAATGCACATGCCACAATCAAACAATCAGACTGGTAACTTAGGGCAATGTTTTGTCTCCAAACGACTTAATCAGCTGTATAATACTCAGAGGAGCACACACACGTTCCCACTTATTAGCAACAGGTCTGGTGAAGTATATCCCCTTTTGCAGGGGTAAAACTTGCTGTGTCCCTTCTTAGCAATGAGCCAGTAAGTCAAGCATTTTACCTTTAAGTTTATCTGCCTCACTCCCCTTAACTGACAATGGAGAACACCAAGAGGCAAAAAAAACAGCAACAATAGGGGAAATAGGTAAAAAAAACTTGTACTTGTGACTGGAGCTAGTCTCTTCTGACCCGGCACTGCAACAATCTACCGGACCTTTACCGCAGAGAAAACACTTCCCCTTCACTAACGGGCTGTCAGAGAATGGTCTTGAGCTTGAAGAGATGTACCGGGCTATCCAGAGAGCCTCCGCCCGGCGGAGTCTCCAATTCACCGGCGATAGCGTAACGTCAGCTTCCTGTCACGTGTTCCCGGCCGTTACCTCTGGTGCACCAGGTTTCCTCCACCGGGTAGGAAACCTTTCCTCGTTTAGCGGTACCGGCAATACTGGCACTTCACAGCCGCTCTGGAGGTATATGTAAGTGTCCTCTGGAAACACTGCTGTAGGATCTTTGTAGCTATCAGGCCCTCCAAACGGTCCTCCACTCCAATAAATAGGTCGACTTCCAACCAGCAGCCTGGTGTTATGGCTGCGTGCACCACCACACGAACACCCGTTAGCAATCCCCGGGTTAGATGGTGTAAAGGCTTGGGTAGGATTTTCCAGCGGTGCTCAGTCACCGCAGACAGGGAGCACGCTTGTTTAGGCTCCACCCCAAACGGAAGTCCTCCTCTAAACTGCTCTGAGATGACCCCCTTACTTGTACATCTTATTGTATCTTTAATTTCATACTTCACTTTAGAATTGTGTGAAATAAAGTTTCGTGTTTTTATTCCCCTTTCACACGCTTTACAGTTTATTTAAGGAAAGAAACCCCTTAGGTTTCTACCAAAGACATCTTTGCTAGTTGTTTTCGGAGTCTTGGGAACACTAGGGGACAATATGTTCTTGAGATTATTGGCTTTCCTGTAAATAAATGTGGGGTTAGGTGGAAGTTTTTCTCCTATAATTTCATCGTCTTTCAGGAGTGGCCAATGTTTTCGGATTATTCTTTCTATTAGATATCTATTTTCGCTATATCCTGTAATGAATGGGACAATAAGAGTATCTTCACTATTGGTTGACAAGCCCATCTTATTTTTGTTTTTATTTTTATATTTCAATAAGTCTCTTCTATCTTTATTCCGGACTTCTTCCATATTTTGGTTTAGGCTATCCTCTTCGTAGCCTCTCTCTAAGAATTTCCCTTTAAGTATTGTTGCTTGTTCTTCCCACTTTTCTGGGTTTGAACAATTTTTCTTAAGGCGAAGAAATTGTCCCTTAGGAATATTGGATTTCCACTTGAAATGATGGCAACTCTCCTGGTGGATATAATTATTACAGTCCACTTCTTTGAAGAATGTGGATGTTTCCAATATTCCATTTTTCACCTTAATTTTCAGAAAATGTAATTTCCTTGGCACTGATTTCAAAAGTGAATCTTAAGTTTTTGGTATTATTGTTCATAATCTGTATTGTGTGTAATAGGTCCTCCTTGTTGCCTTTCCATATCATTAAAATGTCGTCAATATAGCGTGCATAGAGGACCAGGTCCGCGCTAGCTGGGCAGGATTCCCAAAATATGTGTTCCCACTGCCCCATGTATAAATTTGCGTAGCTCGGCGCGAACCTTGTCCCCATCGCTGTGCCACACGTCTGTCTGTAAAAAATACCCTTATGATTAAAATAGTTATGTGTTAAACTATATTTTATCGCATCAAGAATAAAATTTCTCTGTATTTCTAGTATTCTGGAAAAATTCCACCGCCTCTATACCTCCCTTATGGGGTATGCTAGTATAGAGGGATGTGACGTCGCATGTAGCTAATATGTAATTGTCATTCCATTCTATATTATTTAATATGTTCAGAACCTGGGTCGAATCTTTAAGGTAGGATGGTAGTCCCATAACATATCTCTGAAGGTTTCTGTCAACATATTCCGACAGATTGCTTGTCAATGATCCGATGCCTGAAATTATTGGTCTACCCGGAGGGTTCACCAAGGACTTATGTATCTTAGGGAGGTAGTATATTACCGGAGTTATTGGGTCTTTTGTCCCTATATACTTGAACTCCTTATCGTTCAGTATTCCATTGTTTTTGGCTTCCCCCAAGAGTCTGTCTAACTCCCTTTTGTAACCCTCAACCGGGTTCTGTTTCAATACTTCATAAGTTTGGTCATCAGATAAAATTCTATGACATTCTTGATCGTAGTCTTCTTTATTCAGAACAACAATCCCCCCACCCTTGTCTGCTGGTTTGATGACCACATTGTGTTTTTTTCCAATTTCCTAATGGTGTGCAGTTGTTCTTTAGACAAATTATGTTTGTATTTGTTCAATTTTTTAGATTTTATGTCTCTTATTTCTTTGACTACCATTGTCTCGAATGTTTCGATGGCATTACCCTTACTAGTCACTGGAAAAAAAGACGATTTGGGTTTTAGATCGGTGTGTCGATATGGGCTCAACCTTAAATCATTGTTAGCTACATCTATATTTCCATAATAAGATGTATAAGATTCTAAAGGAGATTTTATGAAGTGCCTTTTTAAGGTCATTCTTCTGATGAATTCCTTTGCATTAACAAAGGTTTCAAATTTGTTTAGGCCTTTAGATGGAGCAAAGGACAAACCATAATTTAATATTGAAGTTTCCTTTTCTGATAGTATTACAGTACTTAAATTATAGATTCCTCCGGATGATGAAACAGTATTACATGTGTTCTTTTGCTTATTTTCGTTCTCATTTGTATTCTTATTCACCCTTTGATTTTTATTCTTATTCAATTTCTTTCCTCCTCTCTTGCTTCTACGAGTTTTCTTTTTTTCGTAGGTGTAAGAAATTCCTCTGGATGTGAGTTTTTTCTTTTTGTTGATGTTCTGTCTATTACTCTGGGTACTGGCTGATTTGCCCCTAAAAAAGAATAGCCTGAGGATGAGGCTTGATTTGTTTTATTGTCTGTAGCTATGTTAGAACTCTGTTCCTCAGTCTGTTCAAGTCTCTTGTTCTGTGTATGTTTCTGTACACCTGTATCCCTCCTCATATTTTTCTGATCCAGAGGTAGAAATCTATTATTATTGTTATAATAATTTCTTTTCCAGTTGCCCCCTTTATTATATTGATCTCTATTGCCTTGATGGGGGTTACCCCGTCTAACTCTCTCATCCCAAGAGTTAGCATTATTACGGTAACTGTAGTCATCATTATACCATCTGTTATTCGCATAATGATGGTTATAGTGTGGAGTAGTATGTCTCCTATCTTGTGGAGAAAAGTGGGAGGAGACATTATTCCCATCATTATTAAATTGATGCCTTGTATGAGATGGATCTGGATAGTATCTATAATTTTGATATGATCTATAATTGTTTGTATTATAGGTTCGATCTCTGTAATTTTCTTCCCACCTATTATTCTGTCTGAGAGGTGTCTGTGGCAGTGGGTTATCTGTGAATACAGGTCTTATATTATATGATCTCTCCCATCTCTCATTATGATTAAAATTATGTGTAGAGTCATCAAAAGAGTATGGGTTAGAATCGTATCTGTTTCTTCTGTGTGGGGGTCTAAATGTTCGCCTCCCTCTCTTATGTGATACTTCTTCCCATTCCGCTCTCTCATTAGATTGTGTAGTGACCCCATCATTAGTTACAGTCTCATTGGTATTGTTAGGTGTATATATTTCAGTCTCATTATGTTCATTCTGTTTCATCTGTTGTAATTCTTTGTTTAATTTCCTTGATTTCTTGTTAGTGATATCTTCCCTTATTTTGTTGATCTTCTTCGTGAGGTTTTCTTTTCTATCTAAAAGGTCTTTGGTCTCAAAGATTACTCCTTCTGGGCCTATGAGATTGTCTTCATTGGTTTTAATATCTATATCTACACCAATAAGTATAGATTCCCTGTGATCAATTATGACCTGCATTAATTTCCGTGAAGTCTCAATCAGAATTTTTGACCATTTGCTTATAGATTCTGTATTCTCTAATGGAAAGGCAGTTGTACCGTTAGGATCTGGATTAGGTACAATATGGTCAATCTCAAGGGTTATTTCCTGTCTTATGGATTTTGTAAAATCCATATTATAATTGTATGCGTGTGACTACCAGGGATGGCTGCTGTAAGATGGCTGGATAAGGGGATGATAAAAATCTGTTAAAATCTGACAGCGCTCAACCTTGTGTCTGTAGCTCCTAGTATTGTGGGTACCAGCGCCCCCAAAAAGGTGAATGTAGTGCTAAAAATAAATACACAGAGCGCCTCCTAAAAGGCTAAGACACTAGTAGTGACAAGATTATTTTAACAGATTCTTTCTGAATGTTACTCAGTGGATTACTTCATAAGATTTTATAAGTATTACTATCCTCCAATTGGGATAATATCTCCTGTATGTAATAGGATTTATCCAAAATCACTGTGACCCCTCCCTTATCGGCCCCCTTCAATATTATTTTCTGATTCTTTTTTAAATCCTCCAAAGCATCACAATCATCTCTAGAAAAATTAAATACAGTAATTCTATTACCTTTATGCCACACTTTAGTGTGGTCATTGTTCTTATATTCAGCCCTCAACTGAGCCACTCCATTCTGGATTAAATTAATTAATCTGTTCACCCCATGGTTATTGATGTTAGGGTTAAATGTACCCTTTTTTACGTAAACCTAAGTTTTGTAAAGACCATTCATGATTATTCACATTTATATTACCAGAACAGTTGTCATGCTTGAACCACACTTTTAATTTTATATTGCGATATAACCTCTGGAGATCTTTCAAAGACTTAGGTAGTAAAAGGGTAGGTACTTTTCTCTGTTTAAGTTGCATGAGCTGCAATTCTATTATTAAGGGAGCTAATTTCCATCATCCACATAGTGGGAAGAAATATAATATAAAAGTTTTTTTTACTTGTGAGACCACACATGTGGTCTACCTCATTAAATGTCCCTGTTCTATGGTCTATATCGGGGAAACGACCAGGAAGGCCAGAGACCGCATGAGTCAACATCGATCTAATATCAGATGTAAAAACTTGGAGGCACCCCTCTCTGGCAATTTCCTCGAGAAAGGACATAATATTAGCCAACTTAGGTGGCAGATTATTGATCATATTAAACCCAATAGAAGTGGTGTGGACAGGGAGCACCTTTTGAAACAAAGGGAAATGTGGTGGATCCACAAATTGAAACATTAAGACCTAGGGGTCTCAATAAGGATTATGACCTGTCCTGTTTTTTCTAATAAATTGAGCATTTCTTTCTGTCATTTTGTTATCTTAAAGCAGCCTCAATATTGATTTTTTAGTTAGTTTTGTATAGTTTTTAAAGATAGATAGAAGTTCACTATGAAATGTTTGAGATGTTTAATTAAATAATGTGTATAAAGGTACTATGTAATGTTAAGGATGTAATGTCCTTTTGTTGCCACTAGAGGGAGCTAAGTCTCCATTCCTGGTGCAATGGCGCCAAATTGAAAGTGTTTAAAAGCCTCTGTATTATGACATTAGTATGAATCATGAATAAGGGGCTGTCACCTCGAAACGTTGCTGATTTATATGTGAATAAAATTGCCTGAAGTTATTACTGAGTGCTGGGGACTTACTGTTACCTATATTACTTTTTGGAGGATTAGGCAGTATCCTCAGGTCTTACGTGCACTCTACATCCTCTGTGCTGTTCTCTACATTTTATTTTGTGATATTCTACTGCTGAGTTAACTTGCACATAGAGGAACACAATGGAAGATGCAGACTATGAATAATGAATCACAGGGAACAGATGGCAGCATCATGTTTCACTATAATGATATTGATGCAGCAAGGATTACAGCCCTTATGAAGGGTTCAAGAGATTTCTTAAGACCAGCACCTGGGGAGACTGTAAGTAAGGAATATGAGACTTTGAGGTTGAAACAAATGAAGTGGGAATTACACGCTACTACATTAGCGGAGTATTACAGAGTCAGAAGGATTCCAAGGGGCCTTCGCATGAGCACTTGTCCCACTTTATTGAATAACAACAAAACCTATTGCGACAAGTTTGAAGCTATTCTAAATAAATGCTCGCATGACCTGATGGTCTGGACGGTCGAGTGATTGCAAAGAGAAATGGGGATCCAGGAGGATACTATCAAGAAACATAGAGAGGAGTTACTTACCTCTATGCCGATGGAGGAGTTTGAGAAAATGGAGAAGCGGATCGATTCAAAAATACAAGACGAGCAAAAGGTTATCAAAGAAACAAAAAGATCCAAATTTCAGAGGGACGAGGAGGACTATCGTCTAGGTAATGTTTATCGTTGGCATGGCAACCATGGTAACCAGTGAGCACAAGGACCCAGGGGGAGACGAAGGCATAACCATCGTAAGCAACGCTTCGGAGGAGCGACAGGGGAATCCAGCGCCCCCAATACGTCATCACAGGGATCCTCCCCTTTGGAGTCTTCCAGCGACGAGGAGAATGCTGGGGTCGTAGATCTGGCCGCAAACACCATGGCAGCAGCCGACGAGGTGCGCAGATCAGAGTGCAAGAAGGTGACGAGGAGACATTAATACAAGGTATTGCTGATATAGCAGTAAATGGAGAGCGACAGGTTATTGTTATTAACACCTCAAAATATTCCTTAACGGACAAAGAACTTAACTTGTTAAACAAGGGACTGTCATATTGCCCATATTGCAATACGGATTTCTTTGAAATTGATAAAGCTCTCCAGAGGTTATATCGCAATATAAAATTAAAAGTGTGGTTCAAGCATGACAACTGTTCTGTTAATATGAATGTGAATAATCATGAATGGTCTTTACAAAACTTAGGTTTACGTAAAAAAGGTACATTTAACCCTAACATCAATAACCATGGGGTGAACAGATTCATTAATTTAATCCAGAATGGAGTGGCTCGGTTGAGGGCTGAATATAAGAACAAAGACCACACTAAAGTGTGGCATAAGGGTAATAGAATTTCTGTATCTAATTTTTCTAGAGATGATTGTGATGCTTTGGAGGGTTTAAAAAAGAATCAGAAAATAATATTGAAGGGGGCCGATAAGGGAGGGGCCACAGTGATTTTGGATAAATCCTATTACATACAGGAGATATTATCCCAATTGGAGGATAGTAATACTTATAAAATCTTACGAAGTAATCCACTGAGTAACATTCAGAAAGAGATCATGAGTATTTTACAGAGGGCTTTAGAGGCCGGTATTATAGATAAGAAACTCATGGATTACCTATATGTCACCTCCCCACGTAACCCTATTTTTTACACTGTCCCTAAAGTCCATAAGGACAGCCAAAAACTGCCAGGTAGGCCTTTAGTTTCTAGTGTGGATTCCATCTATACTAATATCTCCAAATTTATTGATAGGATCCTCCAGCCAGAGGTGGTGAAAATGGCGAGTTATCTTAAGGATACTAATCATTTTTTGGAGAAAGCAAAAGCACTTGAGTTCCCAAGCGACAAGTACCTCCTGTTCACCATGGATGTTAAAAGTCTTTATACTTCTATTAAGCATGAAACCGGTATAGCGGTTATTAAGAAGAATCTGTTGGTGAATGGGAGGTACAGTCGGGAGCAGGCTAGTTTTATAGAGGAACTATTGAGCCTAATTCTGCACTGGAATTATTTCCTATTCCAGGATCAATGGTATGTACAGACTAAGGGGACGGCAATGGGTTCCAAAGTTCCCCCATCATACGCCAACCTCTTTATGAATGAGGTGGAGGAAAACATTGCCTATCAGAATAAATTATTCAGACAATATGGAGCCGCTTGGTTATGGTATATAGACGATGTGTTTGGCGTATGGTGGGGTGACGTGGAATCCCTGGTATGTTTTGTAGGTGAGTTAAATTCAGAAGTAAGGGGCCTGGAATTTACCGTGAATTATAGTGAAGGATCCATACCTTTTTTAGACACACGGGTTATTAAATCAGGCCAACTTTTAAAGTTTGACCTCTACATTAAGGAAACAGACAAAAATAACCTCCTCCATTACAACAGCTTTCACCCTAGGACATTACTGGAGTCACTACCTAGAAGTCAGCTCCTCAGGGTTAACAGGATTGTAAATATTAAGGATAGACGCACAATTAGATTGAAAGAATTGGCAAGAAAATTTATAGATGGGGTTATCCCTGTAAATTAGTAGACAGCACTATTGAGAATTTAGATAAAACTGTCATCAAGACATCTAAGAACAATGAAGACAGGATGGTATTTGTAAGTCAGCATAATCCTTTAAGTGAAAAAATAGCTAAACTTATACGTCAAAATTGACATATCCTTGAGGGATGTAATAAGGACATAGTGCAGTTCAGGGATCCACCACTTATGGCCTATAAGAGGGCAACCTCTTCAATTTTAGTCCTTGTTTTGATTAATACACTCCTCACGTTTGAGATATATCTTCAATCTATGTATTTACATATTGATCTCTTATATTAAGTATTTATATCAGTTTACACACTAGTCACCTATTTGAGATTAATTATTGCTTCACCCACTTTAGCTGTAGTGCTCCTGCATCTGATTTTTTGAAGTCTTAGAGACCACCTTATTAGGACAGACATAGGCTCTAATAGGGGATTGAAACAATCAGTCTTAGGTAGTAAAAGGGTAGGTACTTTTCCCTGTTTAAGTTGCATGAGCTGCAATTCTATTATTAAGGGAGCCAATTTCCATCATCCACATAGTGGGAAGAAATATAATATAAAAGTTTTTTTTTACTTGTGAGACCACACATGTGGTCTACCTCATTAAATGTCCCTGTTCTATGGTCTATATCGGGGAAATGACCAGGAAGGCCAGAGACCGCATGAGTCAACATCGATCTAATATCAGATGTAAAAACTTGGAGGCACCCCTCTCTGGCCTTTTCCTCAAGAAACGACATAATATTAGCCAACTTAGGTGGCAGATTATTGATCATATTGAACCCAATAGAAGTGGTGTGGAAAGGGAGCTCCTTTTGAAACAAAGGGAAATGTGGTAGATCCACAAATTGGAAACATTAAGACCTAGGGGTCTCAATAAGGATTATGACCTGTCCTGTTTTTTCTAATAAACTGAGCATTTCTTTCTGTCATTTTGTTATCTTAAAGCAGCCTCAATATTGATTTTTTAGTTAGTTTTGTATAGTTTTTAAAGATAGATAGAAGTTCACTATGAAATGTTTGAGATGTTAAATTAAATAATGTGTATAAAGGTACTATGTAATGTTAAGGATGTAATGTCCTTTTGTTGCCACTAGAGAGAGCTAAGTCTCCATTCCTGGTGCAATGGCGCCAAATTGAAAGTGTTTAAAAGCCTCTGTATTATGACATTAGTATGAAGCATGAATAAGGGGCTGTGACCCTGAATCGTTGCTGATTTATATGTGAATAAAATTGCCTGAAGTTATTACTGAGTGCTGGGGACTTACTGTTACCTAAATTACTTCTGGGTACTGGGTAAGTGAGTCTGTGTGTATTGTGTGATAAAAAGTTTTATTGACTTTCTGGTCTGCTTAAAACGTTTATAATTGATATAAATGTTGTTCTTTTAATGCATGTTATTCATCTGCTTGTGCCAGGCAATGGGATACTAAGTGCTGTTCAACTCTCTGTGCTAGTGAAGGGGTTAATACACACTGTGCTGCTCTCTGTGCTAGTGAAGGGGTTAATACATACTGTGCTGCTCTCTGTGCTAGTGAAGGGGTTAATACACACTGTGCTGCTCTCTGTGCTAGTGAAGGGTTAATACACACTGTGCTGCTCTCTGTGCTAGTGAAGGGGTTAATACACACTGTGCTGCTCTCTGTGCTAGTGAAGGGTTATGAAACAGACAGCAGTCTGAGAAACGCGTTGCTTGTTCTTTTAATATCTAGTGTCATGAGACACTGAGATTTTTATTTTATTAATAAAATTTGGTTTTATGTAAACCTCTTTGTGAGAGTCTGAGCTCTGTCAGTCCGGCAAGACATTGGAGAAACCAGTTTCCTTGCAGTGTCAGTGAGCTGGGACACTGTGAGATCCCAGTCTGTTTGATTTAGCACAATTGGGTGCTGCTCCACTTGTGAGTACCTTTTTGATTACCTAACAAATCTCTTTCACCAACTGTATTACACTAGGAGGCGCCTTTGTCTTTTTGTGATTTTTTTCACAGAGAAAACTTGCTCTTAGATCCTGATTTCCCTGACAAAGCAGCTGACTCCAGTCATCATCTGTGTTCCTGATCATTGATCATCCTGGTATTTGATCACATTCATCATTTGGGACTATTCCCACCCCAATTGGGACATTTACCATCTATATAACATTGCAGAAGAAGACAGCATTTCCAGATAAGAACCTTTCAGGAATTTCTTATTACTGTATTTGTTATTATCTGTGTTGTATCCTATGTTTCTCATAGTCCCATATTTATAAGAATTGTTTCTTTTTTGTTTACATTATTCCGTATAGTATATTTTATTATAGTTATTATATGTAATATCTTGTTCTCTTCTCTCTTAGCCTATTTACATAATAATCATATAAGGTCCTGTGCGCCCCCTATTAGTAACACACCTTTAGTGTTACTGATTGTTTCTTTTGAAGGGTTAATACACACTGTGCTGCTCTCTGTGCTAGTGAAGGGTTAATACACACTGTGCTGCTCTCTGTGCTAGTGAAGGGTTAATACACACTGTGCTGCTCTCTGTGCTAGTGAAGGGTTAATACACACTGTGCAGCTCTCTGTGCTAGTGAAGGGTTAATACACACTGTGCTGCTCTCTGTGCTAGTGAAGGGTTAATACACACTGTGCTGCTCTCTGTGCTAGTGAAGGGTTAATACACACTGTGCTGCTCTCTGTGCTAGTGAAGGGTTAATACACACTGTGCTGCTGTCTGTGCTAATGAAGGGTTAATACACACTGTGCTGCTCTCCAGTGTTAATTTTGTTGACTAAAATGAGAATAAAACTAAAGAAATTCTGATGACTAAAATACGACTAAAACTAAAACAAAATTTGCTGTCAAAATTAAAGAGCCACTAAACCCAAAATCTTTCTTTCATGATTCAGATAGAGAATAGAAATTTAAACAACATTACAATTTACTTCCATTATTTATTTAGCTTCATTTTTTAGATATCCTTAGTTGAAGAAAAAGCCATGCACATGGTGAGCCAATCACACGAGGCCTCTATGTGCAGCAACCAATCAGCAGCTGCTGAGCATATCTAGATATGCTTTTCAGCAAAGAATATCAAGAGAATAAAACAAATTAGATAATATAAGTAAATTAGAAAGATGTTTAAAATTGCATTCTCTTTCTAAATCATAAAAGAAAAAATGTGGGTGTCATGTCCCTTTAACACTTTATGCAAGGTGTTATAAGCAATCCATATCTAATTACTGCTCTTTTGTAAAACAAACAAACAAAAAAACAAAAAGGGCTATCTTCTTGTTTATTTATTTTATTTAATAAACCTTTACTCCAGGAGTATATAATGAGTTTGGAAGATCTAGAGCAGTGTTAATTTCATTGCTGAATTTTTTTTGAATCTGTGAACAATTAATTGATTCTTCCTATAGAAATAAGAATATCCCACAAGTATGGGTTTAGGTTATGCTGTGCCTTTGCTAGCTGCAGAAACTTTTACCTAGATTATGAGTCTTGCGTTAGCCTTAAAAAGCAGCATTGAGAGGTCCCAATGCTGCTTTTTAACGCCCACTGGTATTACGAGTCTGGCAGGTACAGGTGTACCGTTCACTTTTATTCCACGACTCAAGCTTACCGCAAATCCCCTTACGTAAATTGCGTATCCTATCTTTTCAATTGGACTTGCATAACGCCGGTATTACGAGTCTTGGAGAAAGTGAGCGGTACACCCTCTCCTGTCAAGACTGATACCGCATTTTAAAAGTCAGTAGTTAAGAGTTTTATGGGCTAACGCCGTAGCATAAATCTCTTAACTAAAGTGCTAAAAAGTACACTAACACCCATAAACTACCTATTAACCCCTAAACCGAGCCCCCCCCCCACACAGCGCAAACACTTAAATACATTTTTTAACCCCTAATCTGCCGACCGGACACTTTAATAAATATATTAATCCCTAAACCACCGCACTCCTGCCTCGCAAACACTAGTTAAATTTTATTAATACCTAATCTGCTGTCCCAAACATCGCCGACACCTACCTACATTTATTAACCCCTAATCTGCCTCCCCCAACGTCGCCGCTACTATATTAAATTTATTAACCCCTAAACCTACGTCTAACCCTAACCCCCCTAACTTAAATATAATTTAAATAAAACAAAATAAAATTACTACAATTAAATAAATTATTCCTATTTAAAACTAAATACTTACCTGTAAAATAAACCCTAAGATAGCTACAATATAACTAATAATTACATTGTAGCTAGCTAAGGGTTTATTTTTATTTTACATACAACTTTGTATTTATTTTAACTAGGTACAATAGTTATTAAATAGTTATTAACTATTTAATAACTTCCTAGTTAAAATAAGTACAAATTTACCTGTAAAATAAACCCTAACCTAAGTTACAATTACACATAACACTACACTACCATTAAATTAATTTACTAAATTACCTACAAGTAACTACAATTAAATAAAATAAACGAAAGTACGAAAACCCCCCCACTAAATTACAGAAAAAAATAAAATAATTACAAGAATTTTAACTAATTACACCTAATCTAATCCCCCTAATAAAATAAAAAAAAGCCCCCCAAAATAATAAAAATCCCTACCCTATACTAAATTACAAATAGCCCTTAAAAGGGCTTTTTGCGGGGCATTGCCCCAAAGTAATCAGCTCTTTACCTTTAAAAAAAAAGACAATACCCCCCCAACATTAAAACCCACCACCCACACACCCAACCCTACTCTAAAACCCACCCAATCCCCCCTTAATAAAACCTAACACTAACCCCTTGAAGATCATCCTACCGTGAGACGTTTTCACCCAGCCGGGCACAAGTGGTCCTCCAGAGGGGCAAAAGTCTTCATCCGATCCGGGCAGAAGAGGACCTCCAGACGGGCAGAAGTCTTCATCCAGGCGGCATCTTCTATCTTCATCCATCCAGAGCAGAGCGGGTCCATCTTGAAGCCAGCGACACGTAGCATCCATCCAGACCGACGACTACACGACGAATGACGGTTCCTTTAAATCACGTCATCCAGGATGGCGTCCCTTGAATTCCGATTGGCTGATAGGATTCTATCAGCCAATCGGAATTAAGGTAGAAAAAATCCTATTGACTGATCCAATCAGCCAATAGGATTGAGCTTGCATTCTATTGGTTGATTGGAACAGCCAATAGAATGCAAGCTCAATCCTATTGGCTGATTGGATCAGCCAATAGGATTGAACTTCAATCCTATTGGCTGATTGCATCAGTCAATAGGATTTTTCCTACCTTAATTCCGATTGACTGATAGAATCCTATCAGCCAATCAGAATTCAAGGGACGCCATCTTGGATGACGTCATTTAAAGGAACCGTCATTCGTCATGTAGTCGTCGGTCTGGATGGATGCTCCGCGTCGGCTGGCTTCAAGATGGACCTGCTCCGCTCCAGATGGATGAAGATAGAAGATGCCGCCTAGATGAAGACTTCTGCCCGTCTGGAGGTCCTCTTCTGCCCGGATCGGATGAAGACTTCTGCCCCTCTGGAGGATAACTTGTGCCCGGCTGGGTGATCTTCAAGGGGTTAGTGTTAGGTTTTATTAAGGGGGGATTGGGTGGGTTTTAGAGTAGGGTTGGGTGTGTGGGTGGTGGGTTTTAATGTTGGGGGTATTGTCTTTTTTTTTACAGGTAAAAGAGCCGATTACTTTGGGGCAATACCCCGCAAAAAGCCCTTTTAAGGGCTATTTGTAATTTAGTATAGGGTAGGGATTTTTATTATTTTGGGGGGCTTTTTTATTTTATTAGGGGGATTAGATTAGGTGTAATTAGTTTAAAATTCTTGTAATTTTATTTTTTTCTGTAATTTAGTGTTTTTTGTTTTTTTCGTACTTTAGTTTATTTTATTTAATTGTAGTTAATTGTAGGCAATTTAGTAAATTAATTTAATGATAGTGTAGTGTTAGGTGTAATTGTAACTTAGGTTAGGGTTTATTTTACAGGTACATTTGTACTTATTTTAACTAGGAAGTTATTAAATAGTTAATAACTATTTAATAACTATTGTACCTAGTTAAACTAAATACAAAGTTGCCTATAAAATAAAAATAAACACTGAGATAGCTACAATGTAACTATTAGTTATATTGTGGCTAGCTTAGGGTTTATTTTATAGGTAAGTATTTAGTTTTACATAGGAATTATTTATTTAATTGTAGTAACTTTATTTAGATGTATTTAAATTATATTTAAGTTAGGTGGGGATAGGGTTAGGGTTAGGGTAAGACTTAGGTTTAGGGGTTAATAACTTTAATATAGTGGCAGCGACGTTGGTGGCGGCGCCAGATTAAGGGTTAATAAGTTTAGTTATGGGGCGGCGACATTGGGGGTGGCAGAGTAGGGGTTAATAAATAAAAAGTAGGTGTCGGCGATGTTGGGGGCAGCAGATTAGGGGTTCATAGGGATAATGTAGGTGGCGGCGGTGTCCGGAGCGGCAGATTAGGGGTTAATAATATAATGTAGGTGTCGGCGATGTTGGGGGTGGCAGATTAGGGGTTAATAAGTGTAATATTAGGGATGTTTAGACTCGGGGTTCATGTTAGGGTGTTAGGTGTAGACATAACTTTTGATTCCCCATAGGAATCAATGGGGCTGCATTAGAAGCTGAAGGCTGCTTTTATGCAGGTGTTAGGTTTTTTTTCAGCCGATTCTGCCCCATTGATTCCTATGGGGAAATCGTGCACGAGCACGTTTTGCCAGCTCACTGCTACCGTAAGCAACGCTGATATTGAGGTGAGATGTGGAGCTAAATTTTGCTCTACGCTCACCTTTTTGCGGATAACGCCGGGTTTAAAAAACCCCGTAATACCAGCATTGTCTTAAGTGAGCGGTGAGAAAAAACAGCTCATTAGCAATTCACCCCTGTTACCGGAAAACTCGTAATCTCTGTGTTTTTGTTGTGTTGAGTTACTTGCTACTTGTTTTAATTATTAACAGAGAACTGTTAAAGTTTTTATATTCGGGTAATATGTGCAATGGCGTTACAGCCAATACAGTTTACAGTTTGTTTTTTATATTTTAAAGTTGCACTTCTGTTTATGAAACTTGGTTTTATTTCATTTTAAGTTTAATAAAGATGTTGTATATCATAATGGCTAAATCTGTGTCTGTATTGCATGTTTAAACCTTAATACCATAAATAATAACAGGTTTTATGTTTACTCCTGTAGTATGTAATCAATTTGGAAATTATAGAGAAATACAACTATGGCATTGTAATCAAAAGACTAAAACTAAGGCTAAATTGAAATTTGCTGTCAAAATGAACACCGCTGCTCTCTGTGCTAGTGAAGGGTTAATGAGCATGTTTTATGGTACTTTGTGCCCTATTACTGAGCAGTCAGAGCACAAAGTACCATACAAACATGCTCAGCGGCAGCTTCAAAAACACCCGGTATACAGTATATATAAAAGAAGATAGCTTTGTGCTCTGTGCTGGGGTATGTGCTGTAAATTCCGCTATACACTGTAAAAGGCACAACTTGCACTTTCTGCACCGGGCAACGCGCTGTGCTGTGTTCCAGGTATTGAGACCATTTCTGCTCTCTACACCTTAAGCTGTAATCCAGAAACTATGGTATAGAACTTGAGTTCTTCAAACCACGGGTTGCACGCACAAAGATTTTAAAGTGTTCTCAGGAAGGAAGAACCAGCTGTACATTCTATATTTTTAGGGCCTTTTTTTCAGTATTTAGTGCGGCTAGCAAGTAGCGTGGCTCCATGTTCTCGGTTCACACATCTGCAGTATGATAATAGGGCTGTGGATGAGGGACATACAGAATGCTTCAGAGAGTAGAACCGTGGTCTACTCTGCACCAGTGCTGACCATCCCCTCCATTAGTCTGAGCTGCAGCGTGCAGGATCAGCAGGCACAAGCTGTTGAGGAGCAGCCAATCCCTGCAGAGAAGGAGCTAAGTATATGCATCAACCCTCCCTAATCTGAGATCTAGGAAACTCCACCCCAGTGGTTACTGAAAACGATGACCCGATGAGTGACACCTGCTGCGTGGATGTGCCATGCAGAGATACAACCACAGTATACTATGAATTTAATGCTCGATATTTTGTATAGTTTGAAAAAACTACATGGGATCCTTATTGATAATATATAGTGTAAATATGTTGTGACTAATTCATAAGAATGACCCCATAATTAGGCAATACCTTCCACCCTTAAACCATTGAGATAAAGAAAGGACAACCACACAATTAACTAAAGTTATAAAGGCCACAGCTATTTTATTAGCTACAACATAATAAATAACAACTGTATAAATACAACACTAAACATATTTTAATCCCACAATGCTTGCCTAGTAACACTTCCTTAAGTGCTACCCCAAACCTCTACTCAAACCTCTCCTGACCCACCAGAAGGTACCCACTTTAGAAATTATACTTGAACACATGCAAGCATTCCGCCAACAGTTCAGATCCCCAGAAGAAATTCTCAGGGAGGGAGGGTGGGAGTTCTTTCCACTCACTGGTCCAGAATGAAGAGGTCTTCACTTCCTGAAACCTCTTCTTAAGTACCCTTCATCACTAACACCTCCATTTAACCTCAGATCACTATACAATGTTGCAGTCTGCCTTCCTTGGGGTCAAAAGCCCTTTCTTCCTATTCTTTAAATTCAGGGCTGCCTTGACCCCATAATTAGGCAATACCTTCCACACTGAAAGCATTGAGCTAAAGAAAGGACAACCACACAATTAACTTGAGTTATAAAGGCTGCAACTATTTTATTAGCTACAGCATAATAAATTACAACTGTATAAATACAACACTAAACATATTTTAATCCCACAATGCTTGCCCAGTAACACTTCCTTAAGTGCTACCTAAAAACTCTACTCAAACCTCTCCTGACCCACCAGGAGGTACCCACTTCAGAAATTATCCTTGAACACAGGCAAGGATTCCGCCACAGGCCCAGACCCAGGCCGAGCCCCGCCGACCGCAACTGCCTTTAAAACCCCCTCCTTCAAATTTAAAGTTAAACAAGTGAAGGCCAACTTAGTTTAAATGTACCCCATCTTGCCTGAAAAAACAACGGTCAGATTCCCCTTCAAATTCTACATGCTGAATGGCAACCCCCATGATGCCTCACAAAATTACTCATCAGTATATTGACCTTTTTCCTTGCACCATCCAGCTTTTTATTGTCCCAGGCAGCCCTCCAATTTAGCTGTGGAATGATCTCAGACCAAACTATACACTATATAATAAGTTCCAACAGCCTCTCTACATCATTCTTCATCCTAGCAATAAGATCCATCTGACTCACATAAGCTAAATCATCCCCCCCCCCCCCCCCAGCATGTAGCACCAGAATCTCAGGAGGGTGAATCAATCTTGCAAAGTTCATTACCTTCAGCAGCACTTTGTCCAATTTCATGCCTCTAACACCCAACCATCGCATGGCTACCTCCTCAGCTGCAAAACCCAGTTGACATCATCCTTGACACCAGCAGCTCTCCTCGCCCAATAAGTAAATAAATGCCCAACAACCCAACGGATCTACAAAACAATAAGAAAAAACATGTTACAACACCAAATGCTGTCACACATAAGATCTAAACGGACCTGAAGACCACCTCCCAATTACCCTTAATGCTCGCATCACACATTCCCAACATTTTTGCTTCAGTGGCCGCCCCTATACAAAAGGAATGGGAACCAAAATCAACCACTGGTAAACCCAAGATTTCTAATGCCTTGCAAAAAATTGCCACAAATTGAAACTTGGATAAAGAATCCCCATTCACATGTATTAACAAAGGCCCCCCAACTGCGGGCCACAATCTAAAAAATTGCCTCAATGCACCCACTGGGCAACAAGCCCCCTCAATGGCCCGCAAACAAATCAGCTGGGCCTTGCCCTGCTGATCTGTCTTAGATTTCTGTATATAGGTGTAGGAAAGCCGTCCCAGATAGGAAGAAGACATAGCCGATGGCACTGTACTCCTGCGGACAAGGGATCCTCTTAGTGTGTGTCAGAAGTAAATGGCAAAAAAAAGTATATCCGTACTCACATAATAATTAACGGGATCCGGCCTCCAGTCTGTAAACCACCGATCCGTGCCATGGACCACCCACAGAGGGTGTTAATCAGTCTCTGGAACAAAAGTGCTTACAGAAATAAAAAGAATACAAACTAGGCTTGGAACCCGGTGATTATTTGCAGTTTTCTTTTACAGGATTCGCTTTGCCTAAAAACAAGATCAAAGCTCCCAAGACCTGCTTTCGCGGCCAATACTGCAATATTCACCTTAGAGGGTTATTTCACCAAAGAGTTTATCAAAAGCTCCAAAGTATAGGAGCCAATTTCAATGAGCAACGCGTTTCAAAACTGTAGTTTCTTTTTCGAGCTTGAAAAAGAAACTACAGTTTTTAAAACGCATTGCTCATTGAAATTGGCTCCTATACTTTGGAGCTTTTGATAAACTCTCTGGCGAAATAACCCTCTAAGGTGAATATTGCAGTATTGGCCGTGAAAGCAGGTCTTTGGGAGCTTTGATCTTGTTTTTAGGCAAAGGGAATCCTGTAAAAGAAAACTGCAAATAATCACCGGGTTCCAAGCCTAGTTTGTATTCTTTTTATATCTGTAAGCACTTTTGTTCCAGAGACTGATTAACACCCTCTGTGGGTGGTCCACGGCACGGATCGGTGGTTTACAGACTGGAGGCGGATCCCATTAATTATTATGTGAGTACGGATATACTTTTTTTGCCATTTACTTCTGACACACACTAAGACGATCCCTTGTCCGCAGGAGTACAGTGCCATCGGCTACGTCTTCTTCCTATCTGGGACGGCTTTCCTACACCTATATACAGCTTTACACAGACCTTTTTGTGGGCCCATATAGTGACAAATTGAAGGATTTTATTGCCTGGGATTCCATCTGCTATATGAACATTTGGCTGCAACCAGTCGTTTTATATTATTTGTTTATTGTGTTTTAAGATGTATGTCTATTTTTAATAGGTCGACCTATATTGTATTATTGTTTAGATGTAATTAAAATATTCTTTTACTCATTTTTTGGTATAATTATGGGTTTGTAACCGGCACTTTCTAACGGTTTTATCTGGCATCAAATATTCTTTATAATTACTCCTTTTTTATATACTTTTTTTTTATATACTTTTTACACAAGTATATTATATTTTATATATTTTTTATATATATTAACTTTATACATGACATATACATTACAAATTATACTCAAACAGTTTTCAGTTAGGTGTTAGTCTTTAGTTTACTCTTTAGCTTGTCTTGAGCGCTCCCTAGTGATCTTTACCTTGACATTGAATTTTACTGTAGGTCTGAGAGGGTGTCTTACTTTTTTCTAGTTGGAGTTTGTAGTAAGTTATCTTTGGCGCTGGTCACTATATACTTTTTTTTTTTCTTCTTAGATTTCTGTAACCAGATGAAAACTTGATCACCTTCAACAGCAACATCCGACATCTGAACACCCCCAAGATCCCGCTTGTTCTTAGCCACAATCTCTGATATGCAGAAAGCCACAATAAACAAAAGAACAAAACCTGTGTGACACAGAAAAACCTTTATATTCTCCCAAACAGACCTGTGGGAGCATCCCAACAACTTTTAAAAGAACTGCAAAAACAACTGGCCTCCTGCCATCCTTTCGTTTCTGTCCCCTACACAAACTCCTACTCATTCTAACCACAAAAGACTTTGTGATGTCCTCCCAACCCAAAAATTGGCATAAAAAGACCAAAGCAGATAATTTTCGTCTAACCATCGCCCTAGAAACCTTCTCTGCATGCCAAATAGACATCCAACGTACCAAAGCCACCATCCAACCTTGCTCTGAAAATTGAAACCCCCCACTGTTCTAGCAGTCTATGCCACTCAGACCATACCTGTTTATATGTCCTCCATGTGCTGTCTGGCAAAGCACCTCTCACCACTTTCAGCACTTCGGAAATGCCGCCCTCTACAGCTCCAAAGGACAACGCTCTCCCTCTTCCAGAGCTTCCAGAGCCAACGATCTGAACTGCTCCCACTGAAAATAAGAGAATGTCATTCTTACTTGCAGGAACATGCACAGCTCTGAACAACACGATACACCGCAAGAACTCCAAAACAAACAAACGCAGCAGATAGAAAAGTCGCTAATAGTTTATTAATGGACAGCACCACCCCCATGTTATCAGAGTGAAACTTGACCCTCCAATTGCCTAGTAAGTCGGCCCAAATGATCATAGCCACTAGCAATGGAAAAAGTTCCAGGAAAACCAAGTTTTTGTTAAACCTGCCTCAATCCATGCTGGTGGCCAGGAATCTGCACACCATCGGCCGCCTAAATAGGCCCCAAACCCCAGAGCCCCAGCAGCTTCTGTGAATAAATTAACATCCGTCTCTCCGAAACCCACCTGCTGAATTAAAGACTGGCCATTAAAACTCTGAAGAAAACTCAACCACACCTTAAAATCCTCCCTGAGCTGCTTAGTAACCTGAATGTGATGAAAGGGCTCTTTTACCCCAATCGTCGCCAAAGAGAATCTCCGGCAAAAACCCCTCCCAATGGGAATGATCTTACAGGCAAAATTAAGCTTTCCCAGAATGGATTGCAATTCTCTCAATTTAAATTTCTGTCTCAGACCCCCCCCTGAAGCATAGCTTCCAAATCCACTACCTTCTCAAGTGGAAGGGAACACTCCAACAAGCAGGAGTCAATCTGAATCTCCAGCAAACTCAGGGAAACACATGGACTTTCAGTCTTATCCCTATCAATTGGGATCCCAAATTCCTCTGACACTTCTTCAAAATGTCGCATCAGTTCCTAACAAACCTCAGAATCACCCAGGCCAACAAACGGAAAATCGTCCAAATAATGGACCACGGATGACAAACCCGATGGCTGCCGAACCACCCAGTCAACTAAACAGCTATAATTCTCTTAGAAGGAACATGGTATGGAGCACCCCATAGGGAGGCAAAGGTCCACAATGTATTCCTCTTCAAAATAACACCCCAGCAGATGATGACGGGGGTGTACCGGAAGGAGGCGGAAAGCCGCCTCAACATCCACCTTAGCCATGAGAGCTCCCTCCCCAGCCGCATGAACCAACGCCACCACCTTATTAAAAGATGCATAGGTAACCACTGAGAACCCTTCATCAAACCCATCATTAACGGAAACCCCTTTCGGATCAGACAAATGGTGTATCATGCGGAATTGTCCGGGAACCTTTTTTGGCACAACTCCTAAAGGGGACACCCTCAAGTTCTTCAATGGCAAGGCACAAAAGGGACCAGCCATCCTACCAACGCCACTTCCTTCAACAACTTATCCTGCAAAATCCCAGGTTGTTCCTTAGCCGATATCAATTTCTTAGAAACCCACGGACCCGCCATCTCAACAAACGGTATACAAAACCCTGAACTAAACCCGGACAACAACAATTTTGCATCCTTCGCTTTTCCCCGAACCTTAGCATATCGCCTTAGCCAAGGCACCATCTTTACTAAGTTCACCGGTGTCTTGCCCTGATACAGCCACCTCTCCTGTTCTGAACCCTGATCTACCCTTTTTAAAATATTTTGCAAAGGACTGCAAACTGCCATAACCAGTGCACTTGTGTTTATATTTACAGAAAGACCCGAATCGGCATTGGCTCTCATTGAATTGAAAACACAAACCTTTTCGCATTGGTGGAGGCCCCCCGACTCGAAAAGACTGCCCCGACCTGCTACTTTACAGCTGGAAGCCTACTTGGGAGAGATCACTGTACCTCATTCAGACAAACCCCTGAAGAAATGGGCAGTTAATAAACTGAGATTTAATGGTCCAAAAATATCTTTCTGACCCATGCAGTAGTGTGAAAAGGGAAAGACTGTTCAGCTTAGCGTCAAAGTCCTTACCAATAGCAGAAACAGACTTAGAGCTGTACATGCAGAGATGCTTCTGTTCCCTAATAAGATCTTGCCACTAGTGATGTCCCGAACTGTTCGCCCGCGAACGGTTCACAGCGAACATAGCTTGTTCGCGTTCGCGTTTGTGGGCGAACACATGGCGATGTTCGATCCGCCCCTATGTGTCATCATTGTGGAAACTTTGACCCTTTATGTCACAGCCGCCTGACACATTAGAGACAATCAACATCAGACACTCCCTCACAGACACTCCCAGCTACTCAGAATCCGCCATTTTAGACTCATAACGACCTTGCTTTTTTAATGAGAGGACGTGTTGTGTTTTTGCTCCTGACATTAATAGGAAAAACATAGCTAGGCTAGAGTATTTACAGTCCAGAAGGACTCCACTCATCTCTGCTGCAAGCACAGCACCCCAAAAAGCCCTTTTTAGGGCTATATTTCGTGCCGTTTTTTTTTTTTCGTTTTTTTTTTTATTAGCATTTGCCTGGCTTTCAGCTGTGTGTTTAAGGCTCACAGCATATGCTGTGACTACTGCCACCACTGATATCTCCCTAACAACATTAGTTTAAATTTAACTAACCCAAAAATTTAATTATTTTTCTAGTGTAATTTTTTTTCATTTTCTATCAGGCCAGTGTCACACAGCATATACTCTGGTTCATTGCTCTGTGCCAGCCAGCAGCCACCAGTGTTAATATCCGTTTATAACATTATTTTAAATAAAAAAAAAAAAAAAAAATATTTTGCTAGTGTAATCTAATTACATTTACTATCATGCCTGTGTCTGTCAGGCTCACTCAGCATTAATATACCTCTTTTTTTTCAGTCTTTTGGTTAATTGGTCTGTGCCAGGCAGCCACCCAGCACTCATATCTATTCTTCTTCACCTTAATTTTAATATAAAAAAAAAAAAGTTTAAATTTGTTTGCTAGTGTAATCTAATATAATTTTCTATCCGGCCTGTGTGTTTTGCTGACATAGGCCTAGATTTAGAGTTCGGCGGTAGCCGTCAAAACCAGCGTTAGAGGCTCCTAACGCTGGTTTTGGCCGCCCGCTGGTATTTGGAGTCAGTGATTAAAGGGTCTAACGCTCACTTTACAGCCGCGACTTTTCCATACCGCAGATCCCCCTACGCCATTTGCGTAGCCTATCTTTTCAATGGGATCTTTCTAATGCTGGTATTTAGAGTCGTTTCTGCAGTGAGCGTTAGAGCTCTAACGACAAGATTCCAGCCGCCTGAAAAAAGCAGGAGTTAAGAGCTTTCTGGCTAACGCCGGTTCATAAAGCTCTTAACTACTGTACCCTAAACTACACTAACACCCATAAACTACCTATGTACCCCTAAACCGAGGTCCCCCCACATCGCCGCCACTCGATTAAAATTTTTAACCCCTAATCTGCCGACCGCCACCTACGTTATACTTATGTACCCCTAATCTGCTGCCCCTAACCCGCCGACCCCTATATTATATTTATTAACCCCTAACTTGCCCCACACAACGTCGCCGCAAGCTACTTAAAATAATTAACCCCTAATCTTCCGACCGCAAATCGCCGCCACCTACGTTATCCCTATGTACCCCTAATCTTCTGCCCCTAACATCGCCGACCCCTATGTTATATTTATTAACCCCTAATCTGCCCCCCACAACGTCGCCGACACCTACCTACACTTATTAACCCCTAATCTGCCGAGCGGACCTGAGCGCTACTATAATAAAGTTATTAACCCCTAATCCGCCTCACTAACCCTATCATAAATAGTATTAACCCCTAATCTGCCCTCCCTAACATCGCCGACACCTACCTTCAATTATTAACCCCTAATCTGCCGACCGGAGCTCACCGCTATTCTAATAAATGTATTAACCCCTAAAGCTAAGTCTAACCCTAACACTAACACCCCCCTAAGTTAAATATAATTTTTATCTAACGAAATAAATTAACTCTTATTAAATAAATGATTCCTATTTAAAGCTAAATACTTACCTGTAAAATAAATCCTAATATAGCTACAATATAAATTACATTTATATTATAGCTATTTTAGGATTAATATTTATTTTACAGGTAACTTTGTATTTATTTTAACCAGGTACAATAGCTATTAAATAGTTAAGAACTATTTAATAGTTACCTAGTTAAAATAATTACAAATTTACCTGTAAAATAAATCCTAACCTAAGATATAATTAAACCTAACACTACCCTATCAATAAAATAATTAAATAAACTACCTACAATTACCTACAATTAACCTAACACTACACTATCAATAAATTAATTAAACACAATTGCTACAAATAAATACAATTAAATAAACTATCTAAAGTACAAAAAATAAAAAAGAACTAAGTTACAGAAAATAAAAAAATATTTACAAACATAAGAAAAATATTACAACAATTTTAAACTAATTACACCTACTCTAAGCCCCCTAATAAAATAACAAAGACCCCCAAAATAAAAAATTCCCTACCCTATTCTAAAATACAAAAATTACAAGCTCTTTTACCTTACCAGCCCTGAACAGGGCCCTTTGCGGGGCATGCCCCAAGAATTTCAGCTCTTTTGCCTGTAAAAAAAAACATACAATACCCCCCCCCCCAACATTACAACCCACCACCCACATACCCCTAATCTAACCCAAACCCCCCTTAAATAAACCTAACACTAAGCCCCTGATGATCTTCCTACCTTGTCTTCACCATGCCAGGTTCACCGATCCGTCCTGGCTCCAAGATCTTCATCCAACCCATGCGGGGGCTAGACATCCACTGAAGAAGTCCAGAAGAGGGTCCAAAGTCTTCCTCCTATCCGGCAAGAAGAGGACATCCGGACCGGCAAACATCTTCTCCAAGCGGCATCTTCTATGTTCTTCCATCCGATGACGACCGGCTCCATCTTGAAGACCTCCAGCGCGGATCCATCCTCTTCTTCCGACGACTAGACGACGAATGACGGTTCCTTTAAGGGACGTCATCCAAGATGGCGTCCCTCGAATTCCGATTGGCTGATAGGATTCTATCAGCCAATCGGAATTAAGGTAGGAATTTTCTGATTGGCTGATGGAATCAGCCAATCAGAATCAAGTTCAATCCGATTGGCTGATCCAATCAGCCAATCAGATTGAGCTCGCATTCTATTGGCTGTTCCGATCAGCCAATAGAATGCGAGCTCAATCTGATTGGCTGATTGGATCAGCCAATCGGATTGAACTTGATTCTGATTGGCTGATTCCATCAGCCAATCAGAAAATTCCTACCTTAATTCCGATTGGCTGATAGAATCCTATCAGCCAATCGGAATTCGAGGGACGCCATCTTGGATGACGTCCCTTAAAGGAACCGTCATTCGTCGTCTAGTCGTCGGAAGAAGAGGATGGATCCGCGCTGGAGGTCTTCAAGATGGAGCCGGTCGTCATCGGATGGAAGAACATAGAAGATGCCGCTTGGAGAAGATGTTTGCCGGTCCGGATGTCCTCTTCTTGCCGGATAGGAGGAAGACTTTGGACCCTCTTCTGGACTTCTTCAGTGGATGTCTAGCCCCCGCTTGGGTTGGATGAAGATCTTGGAGCCAGGACGGATCGGTGAACCTGGCATGGTGAAGACAAGGTAGGAAGATCATCAGGGGCTTAGTGTTAGGTTTATTTAAGGGGGGTTTGGGTTAGATTAGGGGTATGTGGGTGGTGGGTTGTAATGTTGGGGGGGGGGTATTGTATGTTTTTTTTTACAGGCAAAAGAGCTGAAATTCTTGGGGCATGCCCCGCAAAGGGCCCTGTTCAGGGCTGGTAAGGTAAAAGAGCTTGTAATGTTTGTATTTTAGAATAGGGTAGGGAATTTTTTATTTTGGGGGTCTTTGTTATTTTATTAGGGGGCTTAGAGTAGGTGTAATTAGTTTAAAATTGTTGTAATATTTTTCTTATGTTTGTAAATATTTTTTTATTTTCTGTAACTTAGTTCTTTTTTATTTTTTGTACTTTAGATAGTTTATTTAATTGTATTTATTTGTAGCAATTGTGTTTAATTAATTTATTGATAGTGTAGTGTTAGGTTAATTGTAGGTAATTGTAGGTAGTTTATTTAATTATTTTATTGATAGGGTAGTGTTAGGTTTAATTATAACTTAGGTTAGGATTTATTTTACAGGTAAATTTGTAATTATTTTAACTAGGTAACTATTAAATAGTTCTTAACTATTTAATAGCTATTGTACCTGGTTAAAATAAATACAAAGTTACCTGTAAAATAAATATTAATCCTAAAATAGCTATAATATAAATGTAATTTATATTGTAGCTATATTAGGATTTATTTTACAGGTAAGTATTTAGCTTTAAATAGGAATCATTTATTTAATAAGAGTTAATTTATTTCGTTAGATAAAAATTATATTTAACTTAGGGGGGTGTTAGTGTTAGGGTTAGACTTAGCTTTAGGGGTTAATACATTTATTAGAATAGCGGTGAGCTCCGGTCGGCAGATTAGGGGTTAATAATTGAAGGTAGGTGTCGGCGATGTTAGGGA
>NW_026510893.1:5000-50145 GCF_027579735.1 Bombina bombina
CTAAACCTCAGTCTTACCCTAACCCTAACACCCCCTAACTTAAATATAATTAAAATAAATCTAAATAAAAATTACTATCATTACCTAAATTATTCCTATTTAAAACTAAATACTTACCTATAAAATAAACCCTAAGATAGCTACAATATAACTAATAGTTACATTGTAGCTAGCTTAGGGTTTATTTTTCTTTTACAGGTAAGTTTGTATTTATTTTGACTAGGTAGAATGGATGGATGAAGATAGAAGATGCCGTCTGGATGAAGACTTCTGCCCGTCTGGAGGACCACTTCTGCCGGCTTGGATGAAGACTTCTCCTGGCTTCGTTGAGGACTTCTTGCCTCTTCGCTGAGGACTTCTCCTGGCTTCGTTGAGGATGGATGTCGGCTCTTCAAAACTGTAAGTGGATCTTCAGGGGTTAGTGTTAGGTTTTTTTAAGGGTTTATTGGGTGGGTTTTATTTTAAGGTTAGGGTTTGGGCAGCAATAGAGCTAAATGCCCTTTTAAGGGCAATGCCCATCCAAATGCCCTTTTCAAGGCAATGGGGAGCTTAGGTTTTTTTAGTTAGGATTTTATTTGTAATTTAGGTAATTGTATTTAATTTATGTAATTTATTTCATTGCTGTGTAATGTTAGGTGTTAGTGTAACTCAGGTTAGGTTTTATTTTACAGGTAAATTTGTATTTATTTTAGCTAGGTAGTTAGTAAATAGTTAATAACTATTTAGTAACTATTCTACCTAGTTAAAATAAATACAAACTTGCCTGTGAAATAAAAATAAAACCTAAGCTAGCTACAATGTAACTATTAGTTATATTGTAGCTAGCTTATGGTTTATTTTATAGGTAAGTATTTATTTTTAAATAGGAATAATTTAGGTAATGATAGTAATTTTTATTTAGATTTATTTTAATTATATTTAAGTTAGGGGGTGTTAGGGTTAGGATTAGACTTAGGTTTAGGGGTTAATAAATTTAGTATAGTGGCGGCGACGTTGGGGACATCAGATTAAGGGTTAATAACTGTAATGTAGATTGCGGCGATGTTAGGGGTGGCAGATTAGAGGTTAATAATATTTAACTAGTGTTTGCGATGCGGGAGTACGGCGGTTTAGGGGTTAATATGTTTATTATAGTGACGGCGATGTCTGGAACGGCAGATTAGCGGTTAATAATTTTATTATAGTGTTTGTGATGCGGCAGGGCCTCTGTTTAGGGGTTAATATGTAGTTTATGGGTGTTAGTGTACTTTTTAACACTTTAGTTATGAGTTCTATGCTACAGCTTTGTAGCGTAAAACTCATAACTACTGACTTTAGAATGTGTTACGAATTTTGCGGGATAGGTTGTACCGCTCACTTTTTGGCCTCCATAAAAAAGCTTGTAATAATGGCGCTATGGAAGTCCCATTGAAAAAAGACTTTATGAAAATTGCGTAAGTTAATTTGCGGTACGGCCAAAAAAGTGTGCGGTACAGCTGTACCTACAAGACTCGTAATAGCAGCGGTAGTGAAAAAGCAGCGTTATAATCCATAACGCTGCTTTTTTACTCATAACGCAAAACTCTCAATCTAGCCGCTTATTTGCTAGATAAAGGTCTTTTTATTTCATATCTCTAAGTCAGGCTTATAATTGTGGCATCTCATATAAATTGGTTATGGTATTTAAATCTCGGATCGTAGTAAATTAAGCAGAGTAAGTTTATAATCCATATTGGGCATTAAATTAGAGTTATTGGCTAATTATAGAAGATTCTGGTATTTTATTGTGATATTTTTATGTGATTCATTGTAAGTAAGGTCCATTTTAGAGATATATTTTTGATTTACTTTGTAAAGAATATTATAACAGCTTAAGTGTGTAAAGTCGATTCATAATCTATTCTAGTTCCTAATATATATATTTCATTGTGTTTATAAACTTAACTAATTTCAAGAATTTAGGAATAAACATTAATTTCAATTGTTTTGTATATAAATTTTAATTGGAGGTTATTTTAAAGAATAATAACAAGTAAATTGTATTATAACCCTGGTATATACTGACAGGTGAGTACCTATTTGGGGGTTCGAGTTAGGATTTAGCTAGGTTAGCTGAATGCCCTTTTAAGGGCAATGCCCATACAAAATGCCCTTTAGGGGCAATGGGTAGTTTAGGATTTTTTATTGTTAGTTTTTTTGGGGGGGGGTTTACTGTTAGAGGGGGACTTTTTTTAAAGGTAAAAGAGCTGTTTAACTTAGGGCAATGCCATAAAAAAAGGCCCTTTTAAGGGATATTGGTAGTTTAGTATTAGATATGGGAGTGTTTTTATTTTGGGGGTGCTTTTTTATTTTCATAGGGATTAGGTTTAATTTTTTTATTTTTGACTATTTTTTTATTATTTTATATAATGTTAGACTTTTTTTATTTTTTATAATCTTAGATTAATTTAATTTTAGGTTTTTTATTTTTAAGTAATGTTAGCTTTTTTATTTTAATTGTAACTTAGTATTTTTTAATTTAGGTAATTAGGGGGTGTTAGGTTAGGGGGCTTAGAAATGGAATTAGTTATTTGCGTTGTGGGTGTTTGGCGGATTAGGGGTTAATAGATTTATTAGGTTTCTTGCGATGTGGGTTTGGCAGATTAGGGGTTAATAGATTTGTAAGGTTTGTTGCAATGTGGGTTAATGGCGGATTAGGGGTTCACAATTTTAATAGGTTCTTTGCATTGTGGGGCGACACTGCATATGTAATCTTGCCCTTTATTGCTCACATGCTTTATAAATAAAACTACCATTGTTTTGCAGTATCTTATCTAATTATTTCTGCGGAGGTTAACTAGATATAAAATGAAGGGTTAGGCTTGAGAAATCTGCAGTGTGCACTTTTAAATCTCACAAATGCAAAACTAATAATTTGTTGTTACATTACATGAGAATGAGGCAAAATAAATAATAAAAATATATAGGGCCAGATTATAAGTGGAGCGCAAAATATTGCTTCGGTGAAAGAGATATTTGCGACCTACATTGTTATACCAGCGCACGCATAGTGCCCTGGTATTACTAGTGAGGTGTAATGTGGACGCAAGTTTAGTGTGCTATATGTTATGTAATGTTGGCTATATTCATATATATTCTTACACCCTTCGCTGCGCTAGTTCTCGTGCCATGTTGGACTCATGCCGTCTGACATGGCACAGGAACTAGAGCAGCGAAGGGAGTAAGTAGTAAGTCACGCAGCGATGGGCAGCAATTTTAAATACATATATATATATATATATATATATATATATATATATATATATATATATATATATATATATATATATATACACATATTAACACGTAAATATATATGTTTTATTATTATCGGTTATTTGTAGAGCGCCAACAGATTCCGCAGTGCTAATGTATATAAGCATATATACTGTATTTACAGGGAACACACAGTTTCCATAGACCACATTGTAAAGGCACTTTTCAGTGCCTGTTTTCTTTCTAACAACCCACACCTGCCACATTTAACCCCCTAAAACTGCTTCATGCAATTTTTTAGAAAAAAAAATAAAGATGCTTTTTTTTATTATTAAAATACAACCTAACACTTAAGTTTGGGCCAATTGGGGCACTTTTAAAAAAAATAACCAGAGGTCTGACCTAATTTTAAGAGTGCTAATTGCTACCACTAGCTTGCGGTAGCAATAACCAGGCACTAGTAATGTCTGGTTATTTATCACGCGCCCACAAACAGCGAATTTGCCGTTTGCGGGCATGCAATAAATTAAAGGTCCACTTGTAATCTAGCCCATATTTGGTAGAATTTTTTTTTAATACACATAATTTTGTTCTACTGTGTCAGCGGGTTTAATATTCTTTTAAGCAGACGAAACACCATGCAATGCAGAGGAGAAAAAAAAAAGATGTAGTTACAATTTTAATGCAAATTTATAGCTTAACTTTATAAACTTTTAAAATGTATTGAAATAATAAAAATTGGACAAATAGGGCTATATTACAAGTAGAGCACTTAATTATTAGCACTATTGAGAGCTAACAATGCTCCAGTTAAATCAATAGCGCTCCTTTTCTTGCTCTCATACTCGAAAGTATAAAGTTTTCGCTCAAGTGAAAGCCTCAGGTGCGCTGACATCTGGAGATTGGATAGAGCAGCCGCGCTAACTCCCCTTCCCCTATAGGGCAAGCTGAAGGTGTGCCAAAGCTGAATTATTTTAAGAAATACAGTACTTTAAATGGCACTGTTCTTCACTCAGAAGAAAATGTTATTTTAATTTTAAATATCTATATTATAATCTGGTTTGTATCGAGTCCATCGCCAGTTGCGAACGCATCCTCAAAGGAATGTTGGCTGCGCGCGCAGCCAAAAGAATGTTTGCTGCACGCGCAGCCAAAAGAATGTTTGCTGCGTGCGCAGCCAAAAGAATCCACCTGGATGCAGCAAAGCTGCATCCCGGTGGATTCCTTCGGTGGATTCTTGCCCCACCCTTCCATTTTCTGAATCCACCTGAATGCAACGTAGGCAAACGAAGCCTTAAAAAAAACATGCAACCGCATGAAACAACGAAAAAACACATAACCGCCGCAATAAATAAAAAGAAACCTAACCACCCGCACAAAGTATAACAAAAAAACCTAATCTTTCGTACAAAGTATTAACAAACAACAAAACCGCCAACCTCTAATCGCAAAATAATAAATTAATTAACCCCTAATTCGCAAATTAAATAATTAAAATATTAACCCCTAAACTGCCAACCCCCCACATTGCAATAAACCTAACTAACCCTTTCAGTGCTAACAACGGCTCTGAGCCGTGGCAGAGTTCCCACTCAGGTGCTAACGACGGCTCAGAGCCGTCGCTAGCACTCTCCCACCTTGAGGGAGATCTGGGGGCTCTCACCCGCTCCTACACCAGTGATCGGGCCTTTATAGCAATAGGCATCACCGGGGCTTCACGTTTTGCGCAGTGACATCACATGCAATGACGTGATGACGTCACCTTCACAACTTTATTTAACAATGACAATGACAAGTATAGGGAAAGGGGGCATGCAACCTAACACTTAAGTTTGGGCCAATTGGGGCACTTTTAAAAAAAATAACCAGAGGTCTGACCTAATTTTAAGAGTGCTAATTGCTACCACTAGCTTGCGGGTAGCAATAACCAGGCACTAGTAATGTCTGGTTATTTATCACGCGCCCACAAACAGCGAATTTGCCGTTTGCGGGCATGCAATAAATTAAAGGTCCACTTGTAATCTAGCCCATATTTGGTAGAATTTTTTTTTAATACACATAATTTTGTTCTACTGTGTCAGCGGGTTTAATATTCTTTTAAGCAGACGAAACACCATGCAATGCAGAGGAGAAAAAAAAAAGATGTAGTTACAATTTTAATTCAAATTTATAGCTTAACTTTATAAACTTTTAAAATGTATTGAAATAATAAAAATTGGACAAATAGGGCTATATTACAAGTAGAGCACTTAATTATTAGCACTATTGAGAGCTAACAATGCTCCAGTTAAATCAATAGCGCTCCTTTTCTTGCTCTCATACTCGAAAGTATAAAGTTTTCGCTCAAGTGAAAGCCTCAGGTGCGCTGACATCTGGAGATTGGATAGAGCAGCCGCGCTAACTCCCCTTCCCCTATAGGGCAAGCTGAAGGTGTGCCAAAGCTGAATTATTTTAAGAAATACAGTACTTTAAATGGCACTGTTCTTCACTCAGAAGAAAATGTTATTTTAATTTTAAATATCTATATTATAATCTGGTTTGTATCGAGTCCATCGCCAGTTGCGAACGCATCCTCAAAGGAATGTTGGCTGCGCGCGCAGCCAAAAGAATGTTTGCTGCACGCGCAGCCAAAAGAATGTTTGCTGCGTGCGCAGCCAAAAGAATCCACCTGGATGCAGCAAAGCTGCATCCCGGTGGATTCCTTCGGTGGATTCTTGCCCCACCCTTCCATTTTCTGAATCCACCTGAATGCAACGTAGGCAAACGAAGCCTTAAAAAAAACATGCAACCACATGAAACAACGAAAAAACACATAACCGCCGCAATAAATAAAAAGAAACCTAACCACCCGCACAAAGTATAACAAAAAAACCTAATCTTTCGTACAAAGTATTAACAAACAACAAAACCGCCAACCTCTAAATCGCAAAATAATAAATTAATTAACCCCTAATTCGCAAATTAAATAATTAAAATATTAACCCCTAAACTGCCAACCCCCCACATTGCAATAAACCTAACTAACCCTTTCAGTGCTAACAACGGCTCTGAGCCGTGGCAGAGTTCCCACTCAGGTGCTAACGACGGCTCAGAGCCGTCGCTAGCACTCTCCCACCTTGAGGGAGATCTGGGGGCTCTCACCCGCTCCTACACCAGTGATCGGGCCTTTATAGCAATAGGCATCACCGGGGCTTCACGTTTTGCGCAGTGACATCACATGCAATGACGTGATGACGTCACCTTCACAACTTTATTTAACAATGACAATGACAAGTATAGGGAAAGGGGGCATGCTGCATAGAAGCCTGTATCTCAGGTATCTAAGCAGCTACAGACCCCCAAGACCCACCGTTGGAAAGGTAATCTCCTAACCTTTCCAACGGTGTAAGTCTTGGGGATCTGAAAATATATATTTTTTTAAAATAAATATATTTCAACAATTTTTTTTTAAAAAAACTCTTAAATCAGCTTAGCACCCAGGTGGAAAAGTGCTTAGCACTCAAAGGGTTAACCTAGTAACCCCTTAACCACCAACTCCCACATTGCAATAAACCAAATTAACCTATTAACTCCTACACTGCCAGCCCCCACATCGCAATAAACATAATTAACCCCTAAACCACCAAACCCGCACATCACAATAAAACTAATTAACCTATTAACTCCTAAACTGCCAACCCCCCACACCATGCAAATAACTAATTTAATTACTAAGCTCCCTAACCTAACACCCCCTAAATTAACCCCAATACTAAGTTACACTTAAAATAATAAAACATTAAATTACAAAAAAAATCTAAAATTACAAAAAAATAAAAAAACTGTAAAATTATAGAAAAAAATAAACAAAATTATATATAAACCCCCCCCCCCCCAAAAAAACCTAATCCCTATGAAAATAAAAAAGCCCCCCAAATGAAAACACCCCCTAATCTAAACTAAAAATAGCGCCTTTTGTAGGGCATTGCCCTAAGTTAAACAGCTCTTTTATATTTAAAAAATACTAAGTCCCCCCTAATAGTAAGCCCCCCACCCACCAAACCCCCCAAAATAAAAAAACCTAACACTAAAAAACCTAAACTACCCATTGCCCCTAAAGGGTCATTTATATGGGCATTGCCCTTAAAAAGGCCATTTAGCTCTTTTACTTCCCTTAAAAATGCAATTAGCTCTTTTACAGCCCATTAAATCCCTAATCTTAAAAATAAAATCCTAAAACTAAGTCCCAAATAGGTACTCACCATTCCTGAAGTCCGGCAGAGAAGGTCTTCTTCCAGGCAGCTCCATCATCTTCTATCTTCATCCGGAGCGAAGGCGGCGTGGAGCGGAGGTGTGGAGTTGACTTCCCCAATGCACGGATTCTCAGCAGCGGTGCTCATCGGGGCTTCTCAGCGGTTTTCCTCAGCGGCTGTCTTCAGCGGCGGCAGTCCTCAGCGGCGTGGAGGCTCCTCTTCATGTGATCGTTTGTCACACACTGAAGATTGAATGCAAGGTACCCCATATTTATTGGGGTACCTAGCATTGCTATTGGCTGAAATTTTGATATCAGCCAATAGGATGAGAGCTATGGAAATCTTATTGACTGATTTAAACAGCCAATAGGATTTCAGCAGTTCTAATCCTATTGGCTGATTTAAAAATTTCAGCCAATAGGAATGCAAGGTACCCCAAATTGATTGTGGTACCTTCTATTACATTTTTAGTGTAAGCCGGAGATCGGATGAAAAGGAGCCTCAACACCGCAGAGGATCGCCGCCTCTGAAGACCTCTGCTTAGAACAATTGCTGAGGACTTCCGCTTCTGTTCCGCGCATCAGGGAAGACTGTTCTGCACCTTTGCTCCTTGCTGCCTTCGCACAGGATGAAGATAGAAGATGATGGAGCCGCCTGGAAGAAGACCTTCTCCGCCGGAATTCAGGAATAGTGAGCACCTATTTTGGGCTAAGGGTAATGCCCATACAAATGCCCCTTTAGGGACAATGAGTAGTTTAGGTTTTTTTAGTGTTAGTTTTTTTTTATTTTGGGGGGATTGGTTGGGTGTGGGGTTTTACTGTTAGTAGGTAATTGGTCATTTTTTTAAAGTAAAAGAGCTGTTTAACTTAGGGCAATTACAAAAAGCCATTGCACCCAGGTTGTAAATCACCATAGAACAGGCTAACAATGGTACTGAGCCAGTTGTTCATTCCTGTGAGTGTACTTCTTTCTGTATGCATTTAGTCTCCCTATGGGAAAAAGGAGCAACCAGACATGGCCTCCTTGCTCAGTGTGCTCAGAAAAATATGGCTACACCTCCCTGATGAGGCCCAATGATGGCCGAAATGATCATCTGGGGTTGCTGTGTTCCTTGTTCAGAGTGGAATTGCTTGGTATTTCAGAGCTGGACTGACGGTAATAGGCGGGATTAGACTGATATACTACAGGAAAGTTCTACTTCGTGTAAAGCATTACGGGGCTAAAAAGCTGCACCCAGGTGGTAAATCGCCATAGAACAGGCTTAAAATGGTATTGAGCCAGTTGTTAGTTCCTATGAGTGCCCATTTCTCTGTATGTAGTTTCCCTATGGGAAAAAGGGGCAACCAGACATGGACTCCTTGCTCAGTGTGCTTAGAGGAGTATGGCTACACCTCACTGACGAGGCCCAATGAAGGCCGAAACGATTGTCTGGGGTTACTATGCTCCTTGTTCAGAGTGGAATTGTCTGGTATTTCGGTGCTGGACTGATCGTAATAGGTGGGATTAGACTGATATACTACAGGAAAGTTCTACTCTGTGAAAAGCATTACTTTGCTAAAAAGCTGCACCCAGGTGGTAAATCACCATAGAACAGGCTAACAATGGTATTGATCCAGTTGTTCGTTCCTGTGAGTGCACTTCTCTTTGTTATATATATAATACAGGAATTGACCACACTCTCAGACTGGACCGGGTACACTCTAAACCATTGTTAGCTCCACAGCCCTGAACACTGACAGACAACGGCACAGTTCTCAGAAATCCAGGCAGTTAACCCCTATGCTGCCTGGGTGACAGGCCCATAGGGAAACATTACAAAAATGATCAACACAACACACAGAAAACCTGGCACTCACCAACAGGCACACAATAATGATTAAGAGCAAAAATGGGAGAGTCATTTGCATTTGGCGCCAAAGGATCAAGCCAGAACCATGCCAAGGTCTCTTCCTTTCTGGGACCTAAGGCTTTTGTAAATTCAAAACACAGGAATGGACCGCACTCTCAGACTGGACCGGGTACACATCTTTTATATACTCTTTTTTTTTTAATATGTTTTATATATTTTTTGTTATTCTTTTATTCTAGCCCTAACACTTTACTTCAGGTCTCAAGCTGCTCTAACATTTTTAGTGCTATGTGTTGCAATTTAGCGCAACATATAACTCACAAATAGTAATATGAGCGATGTTTAGCACAGCCGCACTAGCCATTTAAACTATAGGGCATTCTAGAAAGATGTCAGGCATGCTAAACATTCTCTGGTAATTGTTTTTACCATGATCTTGTAATAACACATAGCGCACTAATCTTAGCTTGGTCCCCAAATGTTGATAGTGCACCCTGCAACATCAGTAGCACTTTACAAGGTCAGAAATAAATGTCCCTCTCATTGGAGTACAAAATGTCCTTCTATCCATTTAACCAAATTATGTAAAAGTAAAAAAAAAATGAAGGTGGGGAAAATTTCTGCTAAAATTAAAACAACATTACTGGACATTTTTTTTTCTCAGAGAGGGAGACACATTAGGGCTACAAAATGGTCTCTCTACTTTGGTGGGTTAAATTTGAGAAGGTATTTATGGAACATTATCTGTATTAACATTACACAGCTCAAGGGCCTATCTTTATTAATGGTAGTGTATATTTCAGTACATTTTATAGGAGCATATAAAGTATAAATTACTCATTTGTCTCTAGGGAGTAGGCAGTAGGACGTCATTATAAAGTTTCATCTTCATACTGTAACACACAACAGATGCTGAGTGTTTAAGATGGATCAAAGTGCATCTCAGTAGTCCATTAGTATTTATTTACCATATGTAGAAGATATTTTATTTTAATGAAAGAACTTTTTGAAGAAAAGCAAAGTTTCCTGTTGTGCAAATGCAGTCTCTTTATTGGTACAACCATATGCATCTTAAGGGATATTATACAAAGTAAAGAATGTGTAGAAAAGTTACCACGTTATAGAATGGTGTGTTGGGGCTGGGAATGGCAGCCACACAGTCAGAGGGACTTTCTGTACTTGTGATACTTGGAGAAGAAAACTTTGAGATTTGAAATCCAGGTACCTCTCTTAAAGGGACATGAAACCCAAAATTATTCAGGGAGAGCATTTGATTTTAAACAACTTTCCAATTGGCTTATTTAATCTAAATTGCTTCATTCTCTTGGTATCCTTAGTTAAAAAGCATATCTAGATAGGCTCCAAGCATCAGTGCATTACTGGGAGGGTAGCTGCTGATTTGTGGCTGCACAAAAATGCCTCTTTTCATTGGTTCACCAGATGTCTTCAGATAGCTCCTAGTAGTGCATAGCTGGATACCATGAGAATGAAGCAAATTGAAAAAAAGAAGTAAACTGGAAAGTTTATTAAAATCACAAGCTCTATTTGAATCATGAAAAATAAGAAAAAGAAAAATGTTAGGTTTTATGTCCCTTTAAAGCAATATTATTTTTTTATTTTTTTTAATGGTTCAAGTTGCCTTGAAATCTGGAGATCAAATGTAAATGTAATATTAAGAATTATCCAATGCATCAGAGTTTTATCTTTGTGCTGCTCTCTGCAAACCAAACTCATAGAAAATACTTTATATGTCTCGCAGCAGGAGGCCAGTGACACATGTGGGTCATGCACCCTTCTAGAGAGCCTGGCATCATTCATTTGTCAAAAAATGTGTAAGTTAAAGGGGCATGAAACCCAAAAAAATTCTTTCATAATTTAGATGTGATTTTAAACAACTTCAGTTTCTTAGTATCCTTAGTTGAAAAGCATACCTATTTAGGCTGTATAAAAATTGGGTTTCCACATACTAAGGAACAGGTTTTCTGTTAAGGACTGTTGAATAAAAAAAAAATCTTTTTGACATTATGCCTTTTTTATTTATTTATTTACTTATTGTTTACAAATGCTTAATAGTGATGGGAGTGTGTATGTGTCATTTACTCCATAATGACAATGGCAAGTTTCCCCAAACTCACCTTGTGAGCGCTTTTGTATGCTATTACTGCCTGAGTGTATGTGTGTGCCTATCTATCCCTGCCTGTGTGTGTGTCTGCTATTACTGCCTGAGTGTGTATGCCTATCTATCCCTGCCTGTGTGTGCATGTCTCTGTCTATTACTGCCTGTGTGTGCATGTCTCTGTCTATTACTGCCTGTGTGTGCATGTATCTGCCTATTACTGCCTGTGTGTGCATGTCTCTGTCTATTACTGCCTGAGTGTGTATGCCTATCTATCCCTGCCTGTGTGTGCATGTCTCTATCTATTACTGCCTGTGTGTGCATGTATCTGTCTATTACTGCCTGTGTGTGCATGTATCTGTCTATTACAACCTGTGTGTGCATGTATCTGTCTATTACTGCCTGTGTGTGCATGTACTGTCTATTACTGCCTGTGTGTGCATGTCTCTGTCTATTACTGCCTGAGTGTGTATGCCTATCTATCCTTGCCTGTGTGTGCATGTCTCTATCTATTACTGCCTGTGTGTGCATGTATCTGTCTATTACTGCCTGTGTGTGCATGTCTCTGTCTATTACTGCCTGTGTGTGCATGTCTCTGTCTATTACTGCCTGTGTGTGCATGTCTCTGTCTATTACTGCCTGTGTGTGCATGTATCTGTCTATTACTGCCTGTGTGTGTGTGCATGTATCTGTCTATTACTGCCTGTGTGTCCATGTCTCTGTCTATTACTGCCTGTGTGTGCATGTATCTGTCTATTACTGCCTGTGTGTGCATGTCTCTGTCTATTACTGCCTGAGTGTGTATGCCTATCTATCCCTGCCTGTGTGTGCATGTCTCTATCTATTACTGCCTGTGTGTGCATGTATCTGTCTATTACTGCCTGTGTGTGCATGTCTCTGTCTATTACTGCCTGAGTGTGTATGCCTATCTATCCCTGCCTGTGTGTGCATGTCTCTATCTATTACTGCCTGTGTGTGCATGTTTCTATCTATTACTGCCTGTGTGTTCATGTCTCTGTCTATTACTGCCTGAGTGTGTATGTCTCTGTCTATTACTGTCTGTGTGTGAATGTCTCTGTCTATTATTGCCTGTGTGTGCATGTCTCTGTCTATTACTGCCTGTGTGTGCATGTCTCTATCTATTACTGCCTGTGTGTGCATGTCTCTGTCTATTACTGCCTGTGTGTGCATGTCTCTGTCTATTACTGCCTATGTGTGCATGTATCTTTCTATTACTGTCTGTGTGTGCATATCTCTGTCTATTACTGCCTGTGTGTGCATATCTCTGTCTATTACTGCCTGTGAGTGCATGTCTCTGTATATTACTGCCTGTGTGTGCATGTCTCTATTACTGCCTGAGTGTGTATGTCTCTGTCTATTACTGCCTGTGTGTGCATGTATCTGTCTATTACTGCCTGTGTGTGCATGTCTCTGTCTATTACTGCCTGTGTGTGCATGTCCCTGTCTATTACTGCCTGTGTGTGCATGTTTCTGTCTATTATTGCCTGTGTGTGCATGTATCTGTCTATTACTGCCTGTGTGTGCATGTCTCTGTCTATTGCTGCCTGAGTGTGTATGCCTATCTATCCCTGCCTGTGTGTGCATGTCTCTATCTATTACTGCCTGTGTGTGCATGTCTCTGTCTATTACTGCCTGTGTGTGCATGTCTCTATCTATTACTGCCTGTGTGTGCATGTCTCTGTCTATTACTGCCTGTGTGTGCATGTCTCTGTCTATTACTGCCTGTGTGTGCATGTATCTTTCTATTCGGTCTGTGTGTGCATATCTCTGTCTATTACTGCCTGTGAGTGCAGGTTTCTGTCTGTTACTGTCTGTGAGTGCATGTCTCTGTTTATTACTGCCTGTGAGCGCATGTCGATGTATATTACTATCTGTGTGTGCATATCTCTGTCTGTAACTGCCTGTGTGTGCATATCTCTGTCTATTACTGCCTGTGAGTGCATGTCAGTCTATTACGGTCTGTGAGAGCATATCTGTCTATTACTGCCTGTGTGTATAGTATATTTGAAAAATAAACAGCTATTACAGTTCTTTATCAAATTATTTAGGTGAAAAAATCTCATAGACTTAATTAGTGAATTTAAAAAAAAAAAATAATTGTTATAACTTTTCTAAATAATTGTAATAGACCCCTAAATATGTTACAAATACACACAGTGACATATTGCAATCCTTTAGAAAATCTTACCTGATTACTTCTTTGCAAAGTTCAACTTTAAAGTCTAATATAAGTTTTGTAGATACATTTTGGATAAGAATTTAAAGGGATTGATATGCATTAAACAAATAAATATGCATAGCTATGAGAAAAGTATAAATATAATGGCAATTAGTAAAATATATAAAGATATTTAGTATGATTGACATCCAACGCAGCCAATTAACATAACAGCTTCCTTTCAAATACATATATTTGTAATGTATATGCTATATGAACTTCAATCCGATTGGCTGATTAAATCAACCAATCAGATTTTTTCTACCTTAATTCTGATTGGCTGATAGAATCTTGGATAACGTCATTTAAAGGAACCGTCATTCGTCGTTAGTCCATCGTGCTGGAAGGATGCTCCGTGCCGGATGTCTTCAAGATGGATCCGCTTCTCGTCGGATGGATGAAGATAGAAGATGCCGCTTGGATGAAGACGTCTGCCGGTCCAGATGTCCTCTTCTGCCTGGATAGGATGAAGACTTCTGCCGGTCTGGATGTCCTCTTCTGCCCCATCGGATGAAGACTTCTGGCCGGATCGGATGACCACTTGTGCCCAGCTGGGTGAAGACGGCTCAAGGTAGGGTGATCTTCAATGAGGTAGTATGTCAAGGTATATGTAAGGTTAATAAATATATATATTTTAATCATATATTTTACAGTTAATAAATATATATATTTATTCAGATGTTTGGCTGGCCAGTAGAAAAAGATTAATTTCATTCAGAAAGACTGACTTCAATCATGTTTAATTCTCTCCCACTTTTTCAATTACACAGGAAACTCATAAAGATTACTTTAACCCCTTAGTGACCAGAGCACTTTTCCATTTGTTGACCGTTTGGGACCAAGGCTATTTTTACATTTCTGCGGTGTTTGTGTTTAGCTGTAATTTCCTCTTACTCATTTACTGTACCCACACATATTATATACCGTTTTTCTCGCCATTAAATGGACTTTCTAAAGATACCATTATTTTCATCATATCTTATAATTTACTATTAAAAAAATTATAAAATATGAGGAAAAAATGGAAAAAAAAACATTTTTTTCAAACTTTGACCCCCAAAATCTGTTGCACATCTACAACCACCAAAAAACACCAATGCTAAATAGTTTCTAAATTTTGTCCTGAGTTTAGAAATACACAATGTTTTCATGTTCTTTGCTTTTTTTGCAAGTTATAGGGCACTAAATAAAAGTAGCACTTTGCTATTTCCAAACCACTTTTTTTCAAAATTAGCGCTAGTTACATTGAAACACTGATATCTGTCAGGAATCCCTGAATATCCTTTAACATGTATATATATATTTTTAGAAGACATCCCAAAGTATTGATCTAGGCCCATTTTGGTATATTTCATGCCACCATTTCACCGCCAAATGCGATCAAATAAAAAAAAATGTTCACTTTTTCAGAATTTTTTTCACAAACTTTAGGTTTCTCACTGACATTATTTACAAACAGCTTGTGCAATTATTGCACAAATGGTTTTAAATGCTTCTCTGGGATCCCCTTTGTTCAGAAATAGCAGACATATATGGCTTTTACGTTGCTTTTTGGTAATTAGAAGGCCGCTAAATTCCACTGCGCACCACACGTGTATTATGCGCAGCAGTGAAGGGGTTAATTAGGAAGCATGTAGGGAGCTTGTAGGGTTAATTTTAGCTTTAGTGTAGTGTAGTAAACAACCCCAAGTATTGATCTAGGCCCATTTTGGTATATTTCATGCCACCATTTCACCGCCAAATGCGATCAAATTAAAAAAACTTTAAATATTTCACAATTTTAGGTTTCTCACTGAAATTATTTACAAACAGCTTGTGCAATTATGGCACAAATTGTTGTAAATGCTTCTCTGGTATCCCCTTTGTTCAGAAATAGCAGACATATATGGCTTTGGCGTTGCTTTTTGGTAGTTAGAAGGTCGCTAAATGCCGCTGCGCATCACACGTATATTATGTCTAGCAGTGAAGGAGTTAGTTAGGAAGCTTGTAGGGAGCTTGCAGGGTTAATTTTAGCTTTAGTGTAGAGATCAGCCTCCCACCTGACACATCCCACCCCCTGACCTCTCCCAAACAGCTCCCTTCCCTCCCCCACCCCACAATTGTCCCCGCCATCTTAAGTACTGGCAGAAAGTCTGCCAGTACTAAAATAAAAGTTTTTTGGGGGTTTTTAGTTTAAAAAAAAAATCTTCTGCTGTGTAGGACCCCCCTTAGCCCCCAACCTCCCTGATCCCCCCCAAACAGCTCTTTAACCCCTCCCCCCTCTGCCTTTATTGGGTACTGGCAGCTGTCTGCCAGTACCCAGTTTTAAAAATAATAATGTATTTTTATTTTTTATTTTATTAAATATTTTATTTATTTCTGTAGTGTAGCTGCCCCCCCCCTCAACATCCAACCCCCCACCCTCTCCCAGATGCCTTGATTTTAAAATCCCACCCTCCCCAGTCCTCTCTCCCACCCTCCAGATCTACAGCATATTGATGCTGTTTTTATAGAGCTCACGTGCACGCGCGCGCCCGTGCACCGCGCACAGCTCTCCTGCACGCGCCCGTGCTCGCGCCCCGTGCACGCGCGCGCACCCGCACTAGATCCCTCCCCCCTCCTCCACCAATGACTGCCCACCCGCCTCCCTGGATGAGCTCCCACCCACCAACGATAACGGCCATCGATAGCCGATGCAGAGAGGGCCACAGAGTGGCTCTCTCTGCATCGGATGGCTAAAAACAGTTATTGCAGGATGCCTCAATATTGAGGCATCACTGCAATAACATGAAAGCAGCTGGAAGCGATCAGGATCGCTTCCACTGCTTTCAAAGACCAACGACGTATGGGGTACGTCCTTGGACATTAACTGCATTTTTTTGCAGGGCGTACCCCATACGTCGTTGGTCATTAAGGGGTTAAAAGAGACATTCCTAGCTAAAGTGTGAACATGAAGCGCATACCAAATTGTAATTAAAATTTCCCTCTGACACTGAAACATTTGCTTCTTAATTAGGAAGTGCAAATTTCATAGCACTCTGTACCCCATGCTATGAGTGAGGACGAGGTATCTGGAATACCCTCTTGAAGCTGGTCAAAATCATAGGGAAGCAGTTTTTATGCACATAGGTGTTAATTACCCTAAACATCAAATACATGTCTGCATTGCTAGCTAAACAGAAAATATGTTGTATTGTGACTTTTACAACTACTCATGGATTGACCCCATGCTATGTGGGTGGGGCAGTGAAGGTCTTAGCCAACAGACATGTGCTATGGTGTAACTTTGAAATTTACTGAGAGCAGACAGATTAGCATTTACAATCCCCGTAGCATAAGTAAAATTAAATACATTTTACAAAGGGAATGAGGCCAATAGTTTCAGATATGTTTGAAAGGATTCAAATAATCCAAATATGTATATATATATGTTGAAATGAAATATATTATATTAGATAGATAATTGCTGCATGGGATATTTATACAGGAAATAAATTCAGAATTATTATAGATTAAATAACAATTTTAATAATACCATATTTTGAATTATATGTATATTTAACATGCTTTCCTGTTTTCCAGATGGAACTAAAAGATGACACATACAGGACGATACATCGGATGAAATAAGTCATATCATATGAATGTGCAATAAATCTTTATAAAGTTTTAAGTACATCTCTTGAAATATAGCGAGATGGATATATGGAAGTTACTTTGATGTGATATGACTATGAAATATTGACATCTGATATTGAAATATAAATTTTCTGTTAGGCTAAATGAAATATAAATGCTAACAAAAGAAATTTCCTAATGCAGTAAATTATAATATGTTTAATAGGAAAAATTGAATAGTTAGAAATATAAATTATTTAATATAAATAATGTTAGACACATGTTTCATATCAAAATGACCAGAGAGGTAATGTGATCCTACCCATCTGTGATTGATATTGTGAACTTATTAATATGAGGGAATTATGGCAGTTATTACACATTTTAAAGAAAAATTTTAAATGTTCAGAGATGTGTTTAAATGTATTGCTATGTTGTATGTCTGCTGCCACCTAAGGGCCAATACCGGTAAAGCAGTTAAAGGATTTAGCTGTTCAAAAAAAAAAAAAAAAAGGATGTGTTTCGGTGGTGACATAGGGCCAATCCAAATAGACATCCCACCTAACCAATGGGATGGTCAGATCTCGTAGTGCCACTCCCATGGTTTCATAAATGAGTGAAAAACTTATTTAAGTAAATGCAGGAGGAAGAAAAAGGACACAGAGAGATTTTGCTGACTTGAATGATCTACTGCTGGGCATTCAAAATACATTCATTCTGAGCAAGCTGATCTACCCTTTTCTCAGTGATTGCAAAAATGTACTTATTTATTTTATGAGATGAAACAAGGAATCCTTGGTAACTGAACTATCAATTTCGGTCATTTCGGTAACGTATATATATATAAAAAGAAAGAGGGTTGCAATTAATATTTTAACACAGATATATGCATAATAGCTGTAGTTTAAAGTATAGTTGAAAGACTTAAAGGGAGCAGTTTTATATTGTAGTTTATATTCAGTCTGTATATTGTTAAATACATATCCTCGATGCTAAATTGTTTTATCTATACAACTATAGAGTTATAACTCAGAATTGGGTTTTTACATAAATAATATATACAATTTCTGATGTTTTAATAGAAGTATAGATTGTCCTATTGTTTAAATTAGCACTGTTAACGCATATAGTGTTGACTCATATTCTAATTCTCACAAATATACCCATTTCAATATGTTCATAAATATTTACTAATAATAAAGAATTCAGGTATTTATATTAATTTTGTTGTCTTAGTAGAAGTATATTGATTGTGGGTTCAGTCTAAAGAAAGATTGTTAAATATATTCCCTGCCATATACTCACACATTGTTTGGAGAATACTGCTAAGATTCTTATAAATATACTGACAAGTGTTTTTTTAAGGGGGGATCGGGTGGGTTTTAGAGTAGGGGTGTTTGGGGTGGTGGGTTGTAATGTTGGGGGAAGGGATTGTTATTTTTTTTACAGGTAAAAGAGCTGATTACTTTGGGGCAATGCCCAGCAAAAGGCCCTTTTAATTTGTAATTTAGTATAGGGTAGGGCATTTTATTATTTTGGGGGGCTTTTTTATTTTATTAGGGGGCTTAGAATAGGTGTAATTAGTTTAAACTTCTTGGATTTTTTTTTTATTTTTTGTAATTTAGTGTTTGTTTTTTGTACTATAGTTTAGTTTATTTTATTGTATTTAATTTTAGCTAATTGTAGTTAATTTATTTAATTAATTTAATGAAAGTGTAGTGTTAGGTGTAATTGTAACTTAGGTTAGGATTTATTTTACAGGTAGTTTTGTAATTATTTTAACTAGGTAGCTATTAAATAGTTATTAACTATTTAATATCTATTGTACCTAGTTAAAATAAATACAAAGTTGCCTGTAAAATAAAAATAAATCCTAAAATAGCTACAATGTAATTATTAATTATATTGTAGCTATCTTAGGGTTCATTTTATAGGTAAGTATTTAGTTTTAAATAGGAATACTTTAGTTATTAATAGTAATATTATTTAGATTTATTTAAATAATAATTAAGTTAGGGGGGGTGTTAGGTTTAGGGGTTAATAACTTTATTATAGTGGTGGCGACGTTAGCGGCGGTAGATTAGGGGTTAATAGATTTAATGGGCTATGGCGGTTTAGGTAGGTGTATTGCGTTGTTGGCTGTGGCGGTTTAGGGGTTAATACTTTAATAGGTGTATTGCGTTGTGGGCTATGGCGGTTTAGGGGTTAATACTTTAATAGGTGTATTGCGTTGTGGGCTATGGCGGTTTAGGGGTTAATACTTTAATAGGTGTATTGCGTTGTGGGCTATGGCGGTTTAGGGGTTAATACTAGAATAGGTTTATTGCGGTGTGGGCTATGGCGGTTTAGGGGTTAATACATTTATTATTAGGAGTGAGAGGGGGGATTGCGTATATAGGGGTATACGTGTGGGGCTTATTTTCGGGAGGCGTGTTAGACAGTTACGGGAGATTTAAAATTTTAGTTACTTTTATTAGGCGCCGCCAGTTTCTAAAGTGCCGTAAGTCACTGGCGACTCCAGAAATACTTACGCTTATTTCTGGAAATCACTAGTTTATCCGACTTACGGCACTTTGGAAATGCCGGCGAAATATATGTAATACCCCGATGTGCAAGGTGAAATTAAGGGCGGCACGGGTTTCCACGCTTGCGCCAAAACCTGCGCTGTATATCAGATTGCGCCCCAGATGTGTTCAGCTAGGTCCCAGTAGTGCACTGCTGCTTTGGAGCTGCAAAACTATACCGAGTGTATAGTAATAGAGTGCGCCACTATAAATACACTTTCATTTGAAACATATTCACAAAGTAAAACTGTTTGGTCTCTATACCAATTTGAAATCGTGATTGTGAAACAAGTAATATGCAATGACAATATCATGAAAAATAAAAAATAAGAATAAATAATAATAATAATAATAATAATAGTGATGGAAGAAAAAAAAATGAAATAAGAAAAAAAGATAAAAGGCAAGAAAATTCTTAGAGTAATATTAGTAACACTCAAAGCATATATATATATATATATATATATATATATATATATATATATATATATATATATATATATATATATATATATGAATGTGCTTATCATAAAGTGTCCAAGAAGTAGTTGTGGGCGACAAAGGGTAATATAGTCTCTGGTACAATAGTAAGTTGGTACGCTGGGCTGCTGGTCTTGGAACTGAGTAATCGATCAGTGCATCAGTAGAGTGAACATAGAAAGACAGCGCCTCATAGTGCAGATATACTTCAAAATGTGAGATCACAAAAAGACAAACGAATGGAAATATACTCACAAGAGTACTGACACTCTTATATAAAGAAGTGCGAATGTGCGGGCTGACATTCATCAGCAGTCAGTACGCTGTGATACGGATCCTCCAATGTATCAAAGGCACAGCCGTGGACTCTCCTCCATAACGCCCAGAGGATCTTCTGTATCGGCACTGAAGAAACGGCCAGGAGCTTGCGGCCGAGAAACGCGTTTTAAGCTCATCAAATAAATAACCCACTGTTTTTATTCTAAGCTTTGTTACAGCTTTTTTTTTTTATCTTATTACACCTTATTGCTTCCTGGGGGCTCTTTGAACTTACAAACAGCCTTGTATTCACGGACACTTCCGCCTACTCCCAATGCACAGTGGAAGCCACACATTACAACCAGTGCCGATACAGAAGATCCTCTGGGTGTTACGGAGGAGAGTCCACGGCTGTGCCTTTGATACATTGGAGGATCCGTATTTCAGCGTACTGACTGCTGCTGAATGTCAGCCTGCACATTCGCACTTCTTTATATAAGAGTGCCAGTACTCTTGTGAGTATATTTCCATTTGTTTGTCTTTTTGTGAGCTCACATTTTGAAGTATATCTGCACTATGAGGCACTGTCTTTCTATATTCCCTCTACAGATGCTTTGCTGACCTCTAAATGACAGAGTGACATGTAAGGTCAAGGTGGGGGACTTTATTATTATTGTCAGGTATTTGTAGAGCGCCAACAGATTCCGCAGTGCTGTAAACATAGTCGGTGTACAGGATAGCTTTTGTAGGGGTCAAGTGGGTAGAGGGCCCTGATGAGAGTTTCACTGTTGTAGTCGGCTCTTATGAAGCAATCTGTAAACAGCTGGGCCCATAGGCTTACATTCTAAGGGGTTCAAGGGGAAAGCAATGGAGTTAGGAAAGGTTAGTGTTGGTTGTATGCATCCCTGAATAGTAGAGTTTTTAGAAAGTGCTTAAAGCTGTTAAAACTAGGGGAGAGTCTTATGGAGCGAGGCAGGGAATTCCACAAGATGGGGGCCAGTCTGGAGAAGTCCTGTAAACAGGAATGTGAGGAAGTAACAAGAGAGGAGGAGAGGAGGAGATCCTGAGCTGATCGAAGGGGATGGGAGGGAGAGTATCTAGAGACAAGTTCTGAGATGTAGGGGGGAGCAGTGCAGTTGAGAGCTTTATATGTCAGGGTGAGGATTTTATGTTTAATCCTAGAGGCAAGAGGAAGCCAGTGAAGGGATTGGCAGAGAGGTGCAGCAGATGAAGAGCGACGAGTAAGGAAGATGAGCCTGGCAGAGGCATTCATAATGGATTGTGAAGGAGCTATGCGGCAGCTAGGTAGACCAGAGAGGACGGAGGTGCAGTAGTTGAGGCGGGAAAGGATGAGAGAGTGGATTAAAATCTTGGTTGTATCTTGTGTAAGGAAATGTCTAATTTTAGCGATGTTTTTAAGGTGGAAGCGGAAGGCTTTAGCCAAGGACTGAATGTGAGGAGTGAAGGAAAGATCTGATACAAGTGTGACCCCAAGACATCGGGCGTGTGGGGTAGGGTTAATGATGGAAATATCAACAGTTATAGAAATTTTGGGGGTGGAGACATTGGAAGAAGGGGGAAAAATAAGGAGTTCAGTTTTGGAGAGATTTAGCTTAAGGTAGTGAGAGGACATCCAAGATGAGATGTGAGAAAGACAGTTAGTGACACGGGTTGGTAAGGAAGGAGGTAGGTCTGGTGCAGAGAGATAGATTTGGGAGTCATCGGCATACAAATGGTATTGAAACCCATGGGACTTTATTAAGGAACCTAGTGACGACGTGTAGATTGAAAAGAGAAGGGGACCAAGGACAGAGCCTTGAGGTACTCCAACAGAAAGTGGTAATGGGGCAGAGGATGCTCCGGAGAAGGCTACACTAAATGTACGGTTAGTCAGATAGGAAGAGAACCACGAGAGAGCTGTGTCACAGATGCCGAAGGAATGGAGGGTTTGGAGCAGAAGAGGGTGGTCAACAGTGTCAAAGACTGCAGACAGGTCAAGGAGGATAAGCAGAGAGAATTGGCCATTGGATTTTGCTGTAAGTAGGTCATTGGTAACCTTGACAATTGCTGTCTCTGTAGAGTGATGGGAACAAAATTTCCGTGGGTCAAGAAGAGAGTTTAGTGTAAGGAAATAAGATAGACATGCGTAAACTAGCTTTTCAAGGAGCTTTAAGGCAAGAGGGAGTAGGGAAATAGTGGCGGTAATTGGAAGGGGAGGTTGGATCGAGGGAAGGTTTTTTGAGGATAGGTGTGACCAGTGCATGTTTTAGAGATTAGGAAAATATACCAGTGCTGAGGGAGAGGTTGAAAATGTGTGTGAGTATGGGGGGGTGAGGGTAGAAGAGAGGGAGGGGAGTAGCTGTGAGGGGATGGGATTGAGGGGACAGGTAGTGAGGTGGGAGGACAGTATTTGGGCAGAAACTTCATCCTCATTAACAGGGGCAAAAGATCTGCATTTTTGGATATTTGGGTTTTGGGTGATCATGAGCTTTTGAGGGGGTGGGAGATTGGAAGTATGTTGAGAACTGATTTCCCTTCTGATAGAGTCAATTTTGTTGTTGAAGTGGCTGGCAAAATCTTGAGCTGAGAGAGAGGTTGTGTTAGGAGGTGGGGGTGGGTGGAGAAGAGTGTTGAACATGGAGAACAGACGTTTAGGGTTAGAGGAAAGAGTAGAGATGAGATTAGAAAAATATTGTTGCTTATTAAGATTAAGGGCAGAATAGTAGGAGTTCAGGATGAACTTGTAGTGAAGAAAGTCAGCTGAACTCCGAGATTTCCTCCAGTGTCGCTCAGCAGTACTGGAGCATCTGCGTAGGTATTATGTCAGAGGAGTATGCCAGGGCTGAGGATGAGGGTGTGGTTTCTGAGCTAAAGTTGGAGGGGCCAGAGTGTCAATGAGCGATGTAAGGGTGGAATTATACTGGCAGATAGATTGGTCAGGGCAGGAAAAGGAGGTGATGGATGAGAGGAGAGTTTTGAGAGAGCTAGCGAGCTGATGCAGATCTAGTGACTTAGTGCTTCTGTGAAGTTTGGTGTGAGGGGTAGAGGGAGGGGGAGTTGTAGGTAGGGAAGTGATGTTGCAAATTAGGAGATGATGGGCAGAGAGAGGAAAAGGGGAGTTTGTTAAATTTGAAAGAGTGCATCGATAGGTGAAAGTCAAATCAAGGGAATGACCATTTTTGTGAGTGGGAGAGTCAGTCCATTGTGACAGCCCAAAAGAGGAAGTCAGTTGAAGAAGTTGTTTTGCAGAGGAGGCAGTGGGATTGTCAAGAGGGATGTTAAAGTCACCAAGAATGAGGGCAGGGGTGTCTGAGGAAAGGAAATAAGGAAGTCAGGCAGCAAAGTGATCTAAAAATTGAGTTGGGGAGCCAGGGGGGCGGTATATGACTGCTAGATATGTGCATGATCAAAAAATTCATTTCGGTCGAATTTTCCGAATTTCCAAATCGATCCAAAATGAATTGCACATATCTAATGACTGCAACACGTATAGAGAGGGGAGAGAATAACCGAATCATGTGTGCTTCAAATGAAGAAAATGTGAGTGAAGAGAAGGGCTGTATTTGTTGGAAGATGCAACGAGAGGAAAGTAAAATACCGACACCACCTCCTTGTCTATTGCCAGACCTAGGAGTATGGCTGAAATGGAGACCCCCATGTGACAGTGCAGCAGTGGAAGCTGTGTCTAAAGCAGAGAGCCAGGTTTCTGTAAGAGCCAGAAGGTTAAGAGAGTGGGAGATAAAGAGATCATGGATAGAAGTGAGCTTGTTGCAAACAGAGCGAGACTTACAGAGTGCACAAGTGAAGGGGGAGGGTTTTTTAGGTGTAAGAGGAATGCGATTAAGGTTACCAGAGTTTAGTTTATGAAGTCTATTGAAAGGCACACAAGGAAGTGAAAGGCTAGGAGGTTGTGAGGGACCAGGATTAGGGGAGATGTCGCCAGCAGCTAGTATGAGCAAGAGGGAGAATGACATGAGATGAGAAGCAGATTTGCAGTAGTGAGACTGTTTTTTGGCTGAAGTGCAGGGGGGAGAGGGAGTGTTTAGGAATAGGTAAAGTTCATGAGTACAAAAGTAAGGTGAGTATAAGAGAGATGGGCTAATGAACAGTGCAGGTGGAGAGGGAGAAGGAGTAATTGAGTAATGTAGTTTGTTATAGAGACAAGAGGTAGCAAAAAGGAATATGAAGATATTGAGCATTATTATGAAAGTGGGAATGAAGTAAACACATAAGACACACTTCAATCTGATTGGCTGATTCAATCAGCCAATCAGATTTTTCCTACCTTAATTCCGATTGGCTGATAGAATCCTATCAGCCAATCGGAATTGAAGGGACGCCTTAAAGGAACCTTCATTCATCATTAGTCGTCGGGAAGAAGAGGATGGCTCCGCGTCGGCTCGTCTGAAGATGGCTCCGCTTCGAATGGATGAAGATTGAAGACGCCGCATGGATGAAGACTTCTATCGGATGGCAGACCTCTTCAGCACCGCCTGGATGATGACTTCATCGGATGGAAGACTTCTTCAGCGCCCCTTGGATGATGACTTCTGCCACTCCGGATCTCCTCTTCGGTTCCATCGGTGGTCGGCTGGCTGAAGACGGCTCAAGGTAGGATGATCTTCAGGGGGGTAGTGTTAGGTTTATTTAAGGGGGGTTTGGGTTAGATTAGGGGTATGTGGGTGGTGGGTTTTAATGTTGGGGGGGTTGTATTTTTATTTTACAGGCAAACAAGCTGTTTTCTTTGGGGCATGCCCCGTAAAAGGCCCTTTTAAGGGCTGGTAAGGTAATAGAGCTGGTAACTTTTTAATGTAGAATAGGGTAGGGAATTTTTTTATTTTGAGGGGCTTTGTTATTTTATTAGGGGGCTTAGATTAGGTGTAAGTAGCTTAAAATTGTTGTAATATTTTTAAAACTTATTTTTTTTATTTTTTGTAACTTAGCTTTTTTTATTTTTTGTACTTTAGTTAGTTTATTTAATTTAATTTAATTGTAGTTATTTGTAGGTAATTTATTTAATTAATTTAATGATAGTGTAGTGTTAGGTTTAATTGTAACTTAGGTTAGGATTTATTTTACAGGTAATTTTGTATTTCTTTTAGCTAGGTAGTTATTAAATAGTTAATAACTATTTAATAGCTATTCTAACTAGCTAAAATAAATACAAAGTTACTTGTAAAATAAATATAAATCCTAAAATAGCTACTATGTAATTATTAATTATATTGTAGCTATCTTAGGGTTTATTTTACAGGTAAGTATTTAGTTTTAAATAGGAATAATTTATTAAAGTATAGTGTAGTGTTAGGTGTAATTGTAACTTAGGTTAGTTTTTAGTTTACAGGCAAATTTCTCTTTATTTTAACTAGGTAGCTATTAAATAGTTAATAACTATTTAATAGCTATTGTACCTAGTTAAAATAAATTGAAAGTTGCCTGTAAAATAAAAATAAATCCTAAAATAGCTACAATAAAATTATTATTTATATTGTAGCTATATTAGGCTTTATTTTAAAGGTAAGTATTTATTTTTAAATAGGATTAATTTAGTTAATAAGAGAAATATTATTTAAATGTATTTAATTAATATTTAAGTTAGGGGGTGTTAGGGTTAGTGTTAGAGTTAGGTTTAGGGGTTAATAATTTTATTACAGTGGCGGCAGTGTAGGGGGGGGCAGGATAGGGGTTAATAAATGTATTATAGGTGGCGACAGTGTAGGGGGGCAGATTAGGGGTTAATAAGTTTAATATAGGTTGCGGCTGGGGTCTGGGAGCGGCGGTTTAGGGGTAAAACTATTTATTTAGTTGCGGCGAGGTCCGGGATCCGCAGGATAGGGGTTAATAACTATATTATAGGTGGCGGCGGTATAGGGGGGCAGGATAGGGGTTACTAGTATAATGTAGGTGGCGGCGGTGTCCGGGAGCAGCGGTTTAGGGGTTAATACATTTTTTAAGAGTTGCGGCGGGGTCTAGGAGCGGTGGTTTAGGGGTTAATAACTTTATTTAGTTGCCGGGGGCTCCGGGGGCGCCGGTATAGGGGGTAGAACAGTGTAGTTAGTGTGGGTGTTTAGTGACAGGCTAGCAATAAAGCTGTCAATAAGCCGAAGAGCAGCGAGATCGGATGAGTGATAACTATCACAGTCCGCTGCTCATCGCCCCGTACTTGGTGTGCGGCTTTTTGACAGCTTTTTCATAACTTAGGCAAAATTTTGCAGGTCCGCAGCGGCGATGGTAGGCGAGCTTAGGCGGGGCGTATTGAACCGGCGAAGGCAGGTAAAGTAGACGGCTTGATAACTAGGCCCCTTGGAGTAAAATGACAGAAAAGCAGGAAATAGCAGGATTTCAATGCAGGGCCTTAATTCACATACCAAAAAGAGAGACTTTGAGTAAAATGACAGACTTTAGAACCTGTAAGGGGGGAGCATTATGGAATTTTGCCATGGGAGCCAGATTCTCTAGAAACGGCCCTGTATACTGTAATTTCACACGTTTACTAAATAAGAACAAGTAGGTTTTACCAATGATTGATCATTTTAGTTACTAGAACACAGAATGATGTAACAATATATTGTAAAGCTCACCTGTTAGAATAACACCGCAACTGGTGAAGCTGCCGTTTATAACTGATGCCTGGACCGTAGGGCAAAAATATTGTAAAAAGAAAAGTGATATAAAGATCTTGTACTATGTGCCCTGTTAATTTTATTGGCTCTGCCTTCAGCATTTATAGTCACATGATACGAGGCAGCCAAAATGCTCACAGAGTTACTGAGTAGCTACTGGTTTGTTTAGTTCAATTCAGAATAAAAAAAATCATTGTATTACCTTAGTATTAAAGCTAGAAGGCGATAACCCTTAAAGGGACACTCAAGTAAAAATAAACTTTTATGATTCCGATATAGCTGCAGTTTTAAACGTTTCCAATTAACCATTATAACATTTTGCACAGTCTTTTTATATTCACACTTTCAGGGGAACAAGATCCTACTGAGCATGTGCACAAGTTCACAAGGTATATGTATACTAGTCTGTGATTGGCTGATGTCTGTCACATGACACAGTGGGCTGGAAATGGGAGAAAATATAAATTTGTCAGAAAAAAATGACTGCTCATTTGAAATTCATAGTAGGTGTTTAAATCATTGTCTTTTTATTATGCATAAGTTCATTTTGCAATTCTACTGCATCGAGTGATCCTTTAAGTGGGAAGCTGAAAAACTGTAACTACTTACTGTATATATTAGCACAACTAAATATAAAAACATGAAACATATTGCTCAAGCCACATTCTGGCAATGACAAGAGTGACATTGTCATATGGTGATCTTCCTTGGCAAGAACTACAATAAACCACTAAGCTTGTCACAGCTCCACCTATTGTTCAAGTGTCTAGTAAAGGCATTATCCATGATTTATACTATTGTTCCCTATAACTGCCCCCTATACTGACCCTCATCATTTATACTCATTTCCAACTTTCAAGGACTCTGCTACAGTAAGTACTTCTGACTACACCCAGGAGCCAACTGTACAATATAGAAAAACGTTCTAATTTACTTTTGTAATGTTATATGTACCTCTTTCTCTAGGTTTGAGGAAACATTTAAAGAGAGCATACTGAGGTAGGCTTACAGATTTACTATAAGTGCATGTTACAATCTTATACAGGGAGTGCAGAATTATTAGGCAAGTTGTATTTTTGAGGATTAATTTTATTATTGAACAACAACCATGTTCTCAATGAACCCAAAAAACTCATTAATATCAAAGCTGAATAGTTTTGGAAGTAGTTTTTAGTTTGTTTTTAGTTATAGCTATTTTAGGGGGATATCTGTGCGTGCAGGTGACTATTACTGTGCATAATTATTAGGCAACTTAACAAAAAACAAATATATACCCATTTCAATTATTTATTTTTACCAGTGAAACCAATATAACATCTCAACATTCACAAATATACATTTCTGACATTCAAAAACAAAACAAAAACAAATCAGTGACCAATATAGCCACCTTTCTTTGCAAGGACACTCAAAAGCCTGCCATCCATGGATTCTGTCAGTGTTTTGATCTGTTCACCATCAACATTGCGTGCAGCAGCAACCACAGCCTCCCAGACACTGTTCAGAGAGGTGTACTGTTTTCCCTCCTTGTAAATCTCACATTTGATGATGGACCACAGGTTCTCAATGGGGTTCAGATCAGGTGAACAAGGAGGCCATGTCATTAGATTTCTTCTTTTATACCCTTTCTTGCCAGCCACGCTGTGGAGTACTTGGACGCGTGTGATGGAGCATTGTCCTGCATGAAAAACCTCCACCTTGCTGGCGTCTGAGTCGGACTGGAGCTCTCTGCCCTTTACCAATCCAGCCACGGGCCCATCCATCTGGCCCATCAAGACTCACTCTCATTTCATCAGTCCATAAAACCTTAGAAAAATCAGTCTTGAGATATTTCTTGGCCCAGTCTTGACGTTTCAGCTTGTGTGTCTTGTTCAGTGGTGGTCGTCTTTCAGCCTTTCTTACCTTGGCCATGTCTCTGAGGTATTGCACACCTTGTGCTTTTGGGCACTCCAGTGATGTTGCAGCTCTGAAATATGGCCAAACTGGTGACAAGTGGCATCTTGGCAGCTGCACGCTTGACTTTTCTCAGTTTCATGGGCAGTTATTTTGCGCCTTGGTTTTTTCCACACGTTTCTTGCGACCCTGTTGACTATTTGAATGAAACGCTTGATTCTTCGATGATCACGCTTCAGAAGCTTTGCAATTTTAAGAGTGCTGCATCCCTCTGCAAGATATCTCACTATTTTTGACTATTCTGAGCCTGTCAAGTCCTTCTTTTGACCCATTTTGCCAAAGGAAAGGAAGTTGCCTAATAATTATGCACACCTGATATAGGGTGTTGATGTCATTAGACCACACCCCTTCTCATTACAGAGATGCACATCACCTAATATGCTTAATTGGTAGTAGGCTTTCGAGCCTATACAGCTTGGAGTAAGACAACATGCATAAAGAGGATGATGTGGTCAAAATACTAATTTGCCTAATAATTCTGCACCTCCCTGTACAAGCAACCTATAGAGGGAACTGTGTGACAAAAGGGAACACACACACAGATCTGCCCTCACTTACTACTACTGTTTGGATATCTCATGCACAAGGACACATGCATTTTCAATTTATGTTCATGCTTCTTCATTAAACAGTGCTCCTAGCTATACAACATCATTTGCTATAGAGTTTTACCATAAAGCAGCTGGAGATAGTGCACTATAAAGGTCTTTCTACAGGTTACTACTCATATGATAATAGAAGTAAATTTAAAGTTTTTTTGTTCGCTTTTATAAGAATCATGAAAGTTTAATTTTGTTGTCCATATCCCTTAAAACATACTATCTCTTTCAGACTTTAAACCAGGCAATTTTTTTTTATTTTTGCAAAATAAATATAACCTACCATCAATCACTGCGGTGTATTTTTTTTTTTAATAATAAATTAGTTTTCTTTTCCGAAAGGGCCTCTTTCACACAGAAATCAATCACTCACATGGTCTCTGTTTCTGATATAACAGTGCCCAATCCATGTAACATCATATAAAATGTAAAAAATAGCACATTAATTTACCAAGTGAGTTCTATACATCCTTTGTATATATACTATCTCCAAAAAGTTCACTATAGTTTCAGTTGGACCAAATCAATTGCTGGGGCACTAGTATGAAAGTAGCCATCTATGCATCATGATATTCTCTTGTTACTAAGTAACACATTCTGATAATCTCATATCACTAAGAAACCTCACACTCATCCAAACCATGCTCTGGTCATCCTGATCTAATTGCTCTTGTTATTTGATATTTTGTATATACCCGTTATAATGAAATTATGAACATCTAAGGGAAGAGGTATTAGCGACTCTCTTTAGAAGACACCAAGGACAGCAACAGATTTTAATAAACCACTAAATATTATACCAATATTTATGCCATGTATTTAACCAACAGTTAGGTAAGGACCAAATGTGCTTTGCGTTTTATATTCATGACAAAACATCAAAAATGATGATGATACCTATAAATGCATAAATCTTTGGGATGAGGGTTGTACAGTAATTTATTTATAGAAATAGCCCATGTTTCATCCAGATATGAGAAATAACATGGATCTTTATATAACACAGACAAATCAGTCATAAACGCCCAGGACCATGTGACGGGTATATACATCCAGATGGTTTTGAACTGGTTAACGTGACAGTAAAAACATAATGATTTTGTGTAAACATTGTGATTTGTCCCATGCTCCCTTGAGAGGCAAAACCGATTTTTTTTTTAATTTGGGTTCTCAAAATGCTGCAAATTTCCAAAACCAGCCATTTGATTTAAAGCATTTACAGGTTATAGAATTAGCTTTTGGCATCTCTTGGAAAGTGAGATACGTACAATTTATACTCAAAAGCAAATGAGCTCTTGGCAATTTGAACTTCAGCCAGTGAATGCCAGACCTCTGGTAGTGAATGCCGGACCTCTGGTAGTGAATGCTGGACCTCTGTTAGTGAATGCCGGACCTCTGGTAGTGAATGCCGGACCTCTGGTAGTGACTGCTGGACCTCTGGTAGTGAATACCGGACGTCTGGTAGTGAATGCCGGACCTCTGGTAGTGAATACCGGACGTCTGGTAGTGAATACCGGTCCTCTGTTAGTGAATGCCGGACCTCTGTTAGTGAATGCCGGACCTCTGGTAGTGAATACCAGACGTCTGGTAGTGAATGCCGGACCTCTGGTAGTGAATGCCAGACCAATGGTAGTGAATGCTGGACCTCTGGTAGTGAATGCCGGACCTCTGGTAGTGAATGCAGGACTTCTGGTAGTGAATGTCGGACGTCTGGTAGTGAATGCCGGACTTCTGTTAGTGAATGACGAACCTCTGGTAGTGAATACCAGACCTCTGGTAGTGAATGCCGGACCTCTGGTAGTGAATACCAGACCTCTGGTAGTGAATACCGGACGTCTGGTAGTGAATGCCGGACCTCTGGTAGTGAATACCTGGACGTCTGGTAGTGAATACCGGATGTCTGGTAGTGAATACCGGACCTCTGGTAGTGAATGCCGGACCTCTGGTAGTGAATGCCGGACCTCTGGTAGTGAATACCGGATGTCTGGTAGTGAATGCAGGACCTCTGGTAGTGAATGCTGGACCTCAGGTAGTGAATGCCGAACCATCTGGTAGTGAATGCCTGACTTCTGGTAGTGAATGCTGGACCTCTGGTAGTGAATGTCGGACTTCTGGTAGTGAATGTCAGACCTCTGGTAGTGAATGCCGGACTTCTGGTAGTGAATGCAGGACCTCTGGTAGTGAATGCTGGACCTCTGGTAGTGAATGCTGGACCTTTGGTAGTGAATGCTGGACTTCTGGTAGTGAATGCCGGACCTCTGGTAGTGAATGTCCTACTTCTGGTAGTGAATGCAGGATCTCTGGTAGTGAATGCTGGACCTCTGGTAGTGAATGCTGGACCTGTGGTAGGGAAATGCTGGAACTCTGGTTAGTGAATGCCGGAACTATGGTAGTGAATTCCGGACCTCTTGTAGTGAATGCCGGACCTCTGGTAGTGAATGCCAGACCTCTGGTAGTAAATGCCAGACCTCTGGTAGTAAATGCCAGACCTCTGGTAATGAATGCCGGACCTCTGGTAGTAAATGCCAGACCTCTGGTAGTGAATGCCGGACCTCTGGTAGTGAATGCTGGAACTCTGGTAGTGAATGCCGGACCTCTGGTAGTGAATGCCAGATCTCTGGTAGTGAATGCTGGACCTCTGGTAGTGAATGCTGGAACTCTGGTAGTGAATGCCGGACCTCTGGTAGTGAATGCCGGACCTCTGGTAGTGAATGCCGGACCTCTGGTAGTGAATGCCGGACCTCTGGTAGTGAATGCCAGACCTCTGGTAGTGAATGCCGGACCTCTTGGTAGTGAATACCGGACCTCTGGTAGTGAATGCAGGACCTCTGGTAGTGAATGCCGGACCTCTGGTAGTGAATGCTGCCTAGCATGGTATCATTGTCCGTTTACACCTTCTTAAATGGGGCCTCACATGTATAACATTGTTATATAATCTGCTGCCATAGGATGTAAGTATTAAACAAGCCTGCTCCTGAGCCCACCTGAGTATGCTCCTCAACAAAGGATACAAAGATAATGACATGAATTTATAATAAATAATAGAATATTAATTAATTAATACTAATTCATAAAAGTTTACCTATTTATTTTTATGTCCCTTTCATATCCCCATTTGAACTTCTCTACATTTTGAGTGTAATATTTGTCCTTGTTTGTTTATTATGTCTTGTTTAATTATAAAAGTTTTTCCCTGTGTTTACAAAGAAGATTTCTCTATTTTGTTTTGTGATGTACCACATAAGTGTACAGTAATCCACCAGGATTACAAGTTGTGCGGTAAACCCGTTGTGTACATACTGTGCAAAATCAGTCCGTACCGCTATTTCCATAGCACCGCCATTACAAGACATCATAAAACTTTCTTTTGTTGTGCGGAATGGTGCGTTAAGCCGCATAACGCACAAAATCCAAGTATTTAAACTAATTACACCTAATCTAATAGCCCTATCAAAATAAAAAAGCCCCCCCAAAATAAAAAAACCTCTAGGCTAAACTACACTACCAATAGCCCTTAAAAGGGCCTTTTGCGGGGCATTGCCCCAAAGAAATCAGCAATTTTTACCTATAAAAAAAAAATACAAACAACATCACAACAGTAAAACCCACCACCCACACAGCCAACCCCCCAAATAAAACCCTAACTAAAAAAAACCCTAAGCTCCCCATTGCCCTGAAAAGGGCATTTGGATGGGCATAACCCTTAAAAGGGCATTTAGCTCTATTGCAGCCCAAAGCCCTAACCTAAAAATAAAACCCACCCAATAAACCCTTAAAAAAATCTAACACTAACCCCCGAAGATCCACTTACAGTTTTGAAGAACCGACATCCATCCTCAACGAAGCCGGGAGAAGTCCTCTTCGAAGTGGAAAGAAGTCCTCAATGAAGCTGGGAGAAGTCTTCATGTAAGCCGGGAGAAGTGGTCCTCCAGATGGGCAGAAGTCTTCATCCAGACGCATCTTCTATCTTCCATCCAGCACGGAGCGGGTCCATCTTCAAGACATCCGGCGCGGAGTCAATAGGATTGAGCTCGTATTCTATTGGCTGATTGGAACAGCCAATAGAATGCGAGCTCTATCTTAATTGGCTGATTGAATCAGCCAATAGGATTGAAGTTCAGTCCTATTGGCTGATTGCATCAGCCAATAGGTTTTTTCAACCTTAATTCTGATTAGCTGATAGAATTCTATCAGCCAATCGGAATCTAAGGGACGCCATCTTGGATGATGTCACTTAAAGGAATTATCATTCGTCGGGTAGTCTTCGGCAGAAGAGGGATGCTCCGCGCCGGATGTCTTGAAGATGGACCCGCTCCGCGCCAGATGGATGAAGATAGAAGATGCCGTCTGGATGAAGACTTCTGCCCATCTGGAGGACCACTTCTCCTGGCTTGGATGAAGACTTCTCCTGGCTTCGTTGAGGATTTCTTTTCCGCTTCGTTGAGGACTTCTCCGGCTTCATTGAGGATGGATGTCGGCTCTTCAAAACTGTAAGTGGATCTTCAGGGGCTAGTGTTAGGTTTTTTAAAGGGTTTATTGGGTGGGTTTTATTTTTAGGTTAGGGCTTTGTGCTGCAAAAGAGCTAAATGCCTTTTTAAGGGTAATGCCCATCCAAAGGCCCTTTCAGGGCAATGGGGAGCTTAGTTTTTTTTAGTTAGGGTGGTGGTGGTGGGTTTTACTGTTGGGGGTTGTTTGTAATTTTTTTTACAGGTAAAAGAGCTGATTTCTTTAGGGCAATGCCCCGCAAAAGGCCCTTTTTAAGGGCTATTGGTAGTTTAGTTTAGGCTAGGTTTTTCTATTTTGGGGGGCCTTTTTTATTTTGATAGGGCTATTAGATTAGGTGTAATTAGTTTAAATATCTTGTAGTTTGTTTTTTTATTTTGTGTAATTTAGTGTTTTTTTTGTAATTTAGGTAATTGTATTTAATTTTAGTTAATTGTATTTAATTTAGATAATTTATTTAATTGTAGTGTAGTGTTAGGTGTTAGTGTAACTTAGGTTAGGTTTTATTTTACAGGTAAATTTGTATTTTTTTTTAGCTAGGTAGTTATTAAATAGTTAATAACTATTTAGTAACTATTCTACCTAGTTAAAATAAATACAAACTTGCCTGTAAATTAAAAATTAAACCCTAAGCTAGCTACAATGTAACTATTATTTATATTGTAGCTAGATTAGGGTTTATTTTACAGTTAAGTATTTAGTTTTAAATAGGAATTATTTAGGCCAATCAGATTGAGCTTGCATTTTATTGGCTGATCGGAACAGCCAATAGAATGCAGGCTCAATCTGATTGGCTGATTGGATCAGCCAATCGGATTGAACTTGAATCTGATTGGCTGATTCAATCAGCCAATCAGATTTTTCCTACCTTAATTCCGATTGGCTGATAGAATCCTATCAGCCAATCGGAATTCGAGGGTCGCCATCTTGGATGACGTCACTTAAAGGAACCTTCATTTGTCGGGTAGTCGTCGGGGAAGAAGGATGTTCCACGCCGGAGGTCTTGAAGATGGAGCCGCTCCTCGTCGGATGGATGAAGATAGAAGATGCCGCTTGGAATGAAGATGCCTGCCGGTCCGGATGTCCTCTTCTGCCCGGATAGGATGAAGACTTCTGCCGGTCTGGATGTCCTCTTCTGCCCCATCGGATGAAAACTTCGGCCCGTCTGGGTGAAGACGACTCAAGGTAGGGAGATCTTCAGGGGGGTAGTGTTAGGTTTATTTAAGGGGGGTTTGGGTTAGAGTAGGGGTATGTGGGTGGTGGGTTTTAATGTTGGGGGGGTTGTATTTTTTTTACAGGCAAAAGAGCTGATTACTTTGGGACATGCCCTGCAAAAAGCCCTTTTAAGGGCTGATAAAAAGCTGGTTAATTTTTAATTTAGAATAGGGTAGGGACCTTTATTATTTGGGGGGGCTTTTTTATTTATTAGGGGGCTTAGAGTAGGTGTAAATTAGCCTAATATTCTTGTAATTTTTTTTATTTTTTGTAATTTAGTGGGGTTTTTTTGTATTTAGTTTAGTTTATTTAATTGTATGTAATTGTAGGTAATTTATTTAATTAATTTATTGATAGTGTAGTGTTAGGTTTAATTGTAACTTATGTTAGGATTTATTTTTCAGGCAACTTTTTAATTATTTTAAATAGGTACAATAGCTATTAAATATTTATTTAATATTTAATAGCTATTGTACCTAGTTAAAATAAATACAAAGTTGCCTGTAAAATAAATATAAATCTTAAAATTAATTATTCGTTATATTGTAGCTATAATAGGATTTATTTTACAGGTAAGTATTTAGTTTTAAATAGGAATACTTTAGTTAATAAGATTTAATTTATTTTGTTAGATTAAAATTATATTTAATTTAGGGGGGGTGTTAGGGTTAGACTTAGATTTAGGGGTTAATACATTTATTAGAGTAGCGGCGAGGTCCGGTCGGCAGATTAGGGGTTAATACTTGAAGTTAGGTGGCGGCGACGTTGCGGGGGCAGATTAGGGGTTAATACTATTTATTATAGGGTTTGCGAGGTGGAAGTAGTGCGGTTTAGGGGTTAATACATTTATTATAGTGGCGGCGAGGTCCGTTCGGCAGATTAGGGGTTCATAGGGATAATGTAGGTGGCGGCGATGTGTGGTCAGCAGATTAGGGGTTTAAAAATATTTATTATAGTGGCAGTGATGTGGGGGGGACCTCGGTTTAGGGGTACATAGGTAGTTTATGGGTGTTAGTGTAGTTTAGAGCACAGTAGTTAAGAGCTTTATAAACCGGCGTTAGCCCAGAAAGCTCTTAACTACTGACTTTTTTGGTGTTAAGGAGTCTTGTCGGTAGAAGCTTACCGCTCACTTCAGCCAAGACTCTAAATACCAGCGTTAGGGAAGATCCAATTGAAAAGATAGGATACGCAATTGGCGTAAGGGGATCCGCGGTATGGAAAAGTCGCAGCTGGAAAGTGAGCGTTAGACCCATTAATGACTGGCTCCAAATACCAGAGGGCGGTAAAAACCAGCGTTAGGAGCCTCTAACGCTGGTTTTGACCGCTACCCGCCCAACTCTAAATCTAGGTGTTAGTTTTTTTTAATGAAAGTGTATTTTAATTGGCATTAAGTTAGGGGGTGTTAGGTTAGGGGAGTCTTAGCTATTAGGTTAATACTTTGCGTTGTGGGGGGGACGCAGGTTTATGGGTTAACAGGTATATTTTAGAGTTGGCGATTGTGGGGGGGACGGCGTTTAGGGGTTAATATGTATATTTTAGTGTTGGAGATGTGGGGGGGGCAGTGGTTTAGGGTTGATAGGTATATTTAAGTGTTGGTGATGTGGTGGGATAGCATTTAAGGGGTTAATAGGTATATTTTAGTGTTGGCGATGTGGGGGGGCAGCGGTTTAGGGGTTAATACATTATTTTATTAGTTGTGATGCTGGGGAATTGTGTAGTTTTATGGGTGTTAGTGTACTTTGTAACATATTTTTTATGTGTTTTGTGAAACCTTTTTTGTTTTTCAAAATCCACAACTACAGGTATTTGAATGCGGAAAGGACCATTGCGGTATAGGCCATAACGGTCGCGGTAAAGCCATACTGCGCAACTTGTAATACCAAGTATCTGACCATTCCACACGCAAAGACCATTTTAAGCGGTAAAGTCATACCGCATAACTTTGTATTTTTGGTGAACATTAGGTAAGGGAGCAAAAAGTCCCAATTTTGCTATCTATATCAGACACCTTATGAAACATGCTCTTAAGACTTTTAATGAAAATCTACACTAAACTGGTAGTTTGAGAGTAATATGAATAAGCCTTCTGGTGTTTTATGTGGAGGAATCATGCAAAATCCCTTTGTGACCTTAGAAGTAAGAGTTCCTTGTTCTGACAGTTGCTTGATATAGACTATTTACAGCTAAGCAATCAGTAGGGGGTGTGCATCTATTTATTTGCAGTGAACCAGCCCATCCACAATCCTGATTGGTTAACAAGATTATCTAATCCAGGTTGGTAGAGGAAGGACTGATAAAAACAAACAGATGGAGATAAGGATCTAGAACTTATTTCTGATAGCGTGAAGGAGATTGGAGAGTGAAGATTATCCAGAATTAAAATAATGTAAGGGCCAGGTATTTATTTTTAATATTGGGGGGTTTCATTTTTAGAGGGAATTGTTTTATAGAGGGGTGGAGATTGCATAGAGTGGTTACCAGTATGAAGTTCATGTAGAGTAGTTACCGGTATGAAGTTCATGTAGAGTATTTACCAGTATGAAGATCATGTAGAGTGGTTACCAGTATGAAGATCATGTAGAGTATTTACCAGTATGAAGATCATGTAGAGTGGTTACCAGTATGAAGATCATGTAGAGTATTTACCAGTATGAAGATCATGTAGAGTGGTTACCAGTATGAAGATCATGTAGAGTGGTTACCAGTATGAAGATCATGTAGAGTATTTACCAGTATGAAAATCATGTAGAGTGGTTACCAGTATGAAGATCATGTAGAGTGGTTACCAGTATGAAGATCATGTAGAGTGGTTACCAGTATGAAGATCAAGTAGAGTGGAGCGAGGGAACACTTAGTAGATGGTCCATGATGGAACATGGGCAGGATCAAGGTGGGGAAATCTAAGCAGTAGAGTTAAACCCACATTTTTTTTTCATGATTCAGATAGAGAATATAGTTTTAAAAAAAGTTTCCAATTTACTTCTATTATCTAATTTGTGTCGTTCTCATGTTATTCCCTTGTTGAAGAGATTATCTATATAGGTAGCGCACACAAGCATTACATGTCAGGAATTAGTGCTGCCATCTAGTGCTCTTGCTAAAGTATAACATTGCTGCAGTGCAGCAGACGTGTGCACTCTCCTGAACTTACCTTCCTGCTTTTCACAAAGGATACCAAGAAAACAAAGAAATTTGATAATAGAAGTAAATTGAAAAAGTTGTTTAAAATGGTATGTTCTATCTGAATCATGAAAGAAAAAGTTTGGGTTTTATGTCCCTTTAAGGTTAAAAACTGAAGTGGTTAGGGGACAATGACATTCAGGTTGACAAAGGTTAAGTGGTATAAAGTTGGGGGGGGGATGCTAGATCAGCAGCAGTCAGTGATAGCAATGGTGGTGGCGGTCAGGTGAGAAGTGTTTAAGGTGAAACTGTGATGGGGATTTAACTCAATGCAGAGAATCAATACCCTGTATAGCACTTGCTGATTGGTGGCTACATTTTTCCACCAATCAGCAAGTGCTACCCAGGTGGCTGAACCTAAAGCTTTCCTTTCTGCTTGTTCAGATAAAGATACCAAGAGAACGAAGAAAATTGATCATCAGGAGTAAATTAGAAAGTTGCTTAAAATTACTGCTCTATCATAATCATGAAAGAAAATGTTTAGGTTTAGTGTGTCTCTTAAATTGAAAAAATATACACCTTTGAGGCCTTTACAAATTAAATACCTTGAAATTTGCAATATAATTTTTAAGCGATTTAATTTCTTTTAATGTTTTTGTTAATAGAAATACTTGAAATTCCTATGTTTTCACTGTTCTATGTTCTTTTTAAATAATTTAAATAAAATTAAATGATATATATATATCTATATATATGATCTGTTATATACGATATACAGATATAAAAGTATACAGTAGATATACATTTTACAAAACAATATACATATATACAGTAAATAGATATATAATATATATTATATATATATAAATAATTTTTTTATAAAGAAGAACATAGGAATTTGAAATATTCCTTATGCACCTTCGGGCTTTAGCGCAGTTGGTCTAGCGCAGTTTTGGTTTAGCGCACGAGCATGAATACAAAAGGCTTTCTTTAGCATGTCCCATAGTAAGTCCATGAGTAGAGGGGTGTTAGCCCAGCACGATAGCCAAAGTCCTGAAGTTAGTTTGTCTTTAAAACTTGTAATACCTGCTCTAACCCGACATCACTAATTTTTCCTTGAGTGCAGTTAGCGCTCATCAATGATGAAAAAAATATTGTTACACCTTGTAATCTAGGTCATAATTGGGTTGTGCTGAGAAACTTAAGTCAGGATATTGCTTGTACACTAAGCTGATGGTGAGCTAGACCTCTGCTCAAGTAGTGGAGTTTCTTCACCTACTTTTATGCTATGGTATTGTATTGAAATTTATGTTAAAAACACTACACACATATATATAAAAAGACATACACATATATACATACTCACACATACTCACACATATATACATACTCACACATATATACACATATATACATACTCACACATACATACACATATATACATACCACACATATATACACCTATATACATACTCACACATACTCACACATATATACATACTCACACATATATACACATATATACATACTCACACATACTCACACATATATACATACTCACACATATATAGCACATATATACATACTCACACATACTCACACATATATACACATATATACATACTCACACATACTCACACATATATACATACTCACACATATATACACATATATACATACTCACACATATATACACATATATACATACTCACACATATATACACATATATACATACTCACACATATATACACATATATACATACACATACATCACATATATATATATATATATATCACCATATATACACATATATACATACTCACACATATATACATCATCACGTACATACTCACACATATATACATACTCACACATACTCACACATATATATATACTCACACATACTCACACATATATACATACTCACACATATATGACACATATATACATACTAACACATATATACACATATATCCATACTCACACATATATACACATATATACATACACATACATACACACACATATATATAAATATATACTCACACATATATACACATATATACATACTCACACATATACACATATATACTACTCACACAGTATATACACATATATACAACTCACACATATACACCTATATACAACTCACACATATATACACATATATACTCACCACTATATAAATACTCACACATATATACACATATATACATACTCACACATAAATACATACTTACACATATATACACTTATATACACATATTACATACTCACACATATATACATACTCACACATATATACACATATATACATACTCACACATATATACACATATATACATACTTACACATATATACACATATATACATACTCACACATATATACACATATATACATACTCACACATATATACACATATATACATACTCACACATATATACATACTCACACATATATACACATATATACATACTTACACATAATACACATATATACATACTCACACATATATACACATATATACATACTTACACATATATACTCATATATACATACTCACACATATATACATACTCACACATATATACACAATATACATACTCACATATATATACACATATATACATACTTACACATATATACACATATATACATACTCACACATATATACATACTCACACATATATACACATATACATACTCACATATATATACACATATATACCTACTTAAACATATATACACATATATACATACTCACACATATATACACATATATACATACTCACATATATATACACATATATACATACTTACACATATATACATACTTACACATAATACACATATATACATACTCACACATAATACACATATATACATACTTACACATATATACATATATACATACTTACACATATATACATACTCACACATATATACACATATATACATACTTACACATATATACACATATATACATACTTACACATATATACACATATATACATACTCACACATATATACACATATACATACTTACACATATATACACATATATACATACTTACACATCTATACACATATATACACACACACACACATATATACACATATATACATACTCACATATATATACACATATACATACTTACACATATATACACATATATACATACTTACACATATATACACATATATACATACTCACACATATAACACATATATACATACTTACACATATATACATATATATACATACTTACACATATATACATACTCACACATATATACACATATACATACTTACACATATATACACATATATACATACTCACACATATATACACATATATACATACTTACACACATATACACATATATACATACTCACACATATATACACATATACATACTTACACATATATACACATATATACATACTCACACAATATACACATATATACATACTTACACATATATACACATATATACATACTCACACATATATACATACTCACACATATATACACATATACATACTCACATATATATATATATATATACACATATATACATACTACACATATATACACATATACATACTACACATATATACACATATATACATACTCACAATAATATATATACACATATATACATACTTACACATATATACATACTTACCACATACATACACATATATACATACTCACACATATAATACACATATATATCATACTTACCATATATACACATATATACATACTCACACATATAACACATATATACATACTTACACATATATACACATATATACATACTCACACATATATACACATATATACATACTTACACATATATACACATATATACATACTCACACATATATACATACTCACACATATATACACATATATACATACTCACACATATATACATACTTACACATATATACACTTATATACACATATATACATACTCACACATATATACATACTCACACATATATACACATAATACATACTTACACATATATACATATATATACATACATACTCACACATATATACACATATATACATACTCACACATATATACACATATATACATACTCACACATATACACATATATACATACTCACACATATATACACAAATATACATACTCACACATATACACATATATACATACTCACACATATATACACATATATACATACTCACACATATATACACATATATACATACTCACACATAATACACGTTATACATACTCACACATATATACACATATATACATACTCACACATATATACACATATATACTATATACACACACATATATACACGTATATACATACTCACACATATATACACATATATACATACTCACACATATATACATACTCACACATATATACATACTCACACATATATACATACTCACACATATATACACATATATACATACTCACACATATATACACATATATACATACTTACACATATATAAACATATATACATACTCACACATATATACATACTCACACATATATACACATATATACATACTCACACATATATACACATATATACAACTTACACATAATAAACATATATACATGCTCACACATATATACATACTCACATATATATATACACATATATACATACTTACACATATATACACATATATACATACTCACACATATATACACATATATACATACTCAAACATATATACATACTCACATATATATACACATATATACAAACTACACATATATACACATATATTCATACTCACACATATATACATACTCACACATATATACATACTCACACATATATACATACTTACACATATACACATATATACATACTCACACATATATACACATATATACATACTTACACATATATACATACTTACACATATATACACATATATACATACTCACACATATATACACATATATACATACTCACATATATATACACATATATACCTACTTAAACATATATACACATATATACATATTCACACATATATACACATATATACATACTTACACATATATACACATATATACATACTCACACATATATACACATATACATACTCACATATATATACACATATATACATACTTACACATATATACACATATATACATACTTACACATATATACACATATATACATACTCACACATATATACACATATATACATACTTACACATATATACTATATACATACTTACACATATATACATACTCACACATATATACACATATATACATACTTACACATATATACACATATATACATACTTACACATATATACACATATATACATACTCACACATATATACACATATACATACTTACACATATATACACATATATACATACTTACACATATATACACATATATACATACTCACACATATATACACATATATACATACTCACATATATATACACATATATACACATATATACATACTTACACATATATACACATATATACATACTCACACATATATACACATATATACATACTTACACATATATACATATATATACATACTTACACATATATACATACTCACACATATATACACATATAATACTTACACATATATACACATATATACATACTCACACATATATACACATATATACATACTTACACACATATACACATATATACATACTCACACATATATACACATATAACATACTTACACATATATACACATATATACATACTCACACATATATACACATATATACATACTTACACATATATACACATATATACATACATACTCACAACATATATACATACTCACACATATATACATACTCACACATATATACACATATATACATACTCACATATATATATACACATATATACATACTTACACATATATACACATATTACATACTTACACATATATTCACATATATACATACTCACACATATAAACACATAATATACATACTTACACATATATACATACTTCCACATACATACACATATATACATACTTACACATATATAAACATATATACATACTCACACATATATACATACTCACACATATATACACATATATACATACTTACACATATATACACATATATATACTCACATATACACATAAATACATACTCACACATATATACACATATACATACTCACACATATATAAACATATATACATACTTACACATATATACACATATATACATACACATATATACACATATATACATACTTACACATATATACACATATACATACTCACACATATATACATACACACACATACATACACATATATACATACTCACCACATATATAATACTTACACATATATACACTTAATACACATATATACATACTTACACATATATACATACTCACACATATATACACATATATACATACTTACACATATATACACATAATACATACATATACATACATATATATATATATACTCACACATATAATACACATATATACATACTCACACA